>NC_068442.1:33595475-33747975 GCF_023373465.1 Oncorhynchus keta | reverse complement strand
TATTAGATTGTATTCACATAGATTTGTTAGTAGAGACAGATTCCAGTTGCTAGCATGTGTGTTTAATGAACACACATCAGTCATGGATGTTTGTGTGCGAGAGACATAAGATCATCATACGGGAGATTGTTATTGGCAGTGCTCTCACACAGAGCTAGCGGACCAGACCAGCTGTGTTTGTGAGGTCACTGAGGTAGCCCAGCACTCCTGCATCAGACATGAGGGTTTAAACGATAACCATCACTCTGTGATAAATCACATCAAAACCTCAAAGCACTGATCCATATCACATCCATGACTTTTGTCTAGTCGAGTGGCACTGCACTGTGTGACATGAGCACTGAGCAGTCCTCTTCAACTTAGTATTTTTTTCCCCTTGGCCACGCTCTTCCTTTCATGTCCCCCATACTCCGTCTCCAAACTTCAGGACACAAGACGAGTACCATGTAAGGACTTTATGCTGCTTCCTCCAGAAACCTTTGCACGCACTCAGATTCTGTCTGTTGTGATGCATTACACTGACAGCCTCCTGGCTCATAAACAGACATTTCTGGCCCAAAAACCATTTCAGCATTCATAGCTGGGCTTAGAATATGAGATATTCTAATAAACAAAACTGATATATTTTTTGATTTTATAGGACATATGCTTTAGCCATTCAAAATCTAGTGTTCCTCACATTGTAATTCTCGTCTTAACTTTTGACTACCTCTCTAAACCATCATTCCAATTCACTCAAAACCAATTTGTGTATCCACCCATGACTTGCCATTTCTTTTATGTCTGGGGTTGGCCTTGAAAGCAATGTGAGATGTCATATCATGCCCACTTTCCCTCCCCTGGATAAAGTGTAGAGCATGGACATCTGGAGAGCTAAGGAAACAACCAAGGCTGTCGGAACTTCTATTGGGTGTCTCTGCTAGCAGTCCAACACTGCCCCCTATGCCAATCTAAAGACATTACTCTTTGATCCACACATGTATTAATCTCGTCCACCAGCTAGGTGTTTTTGTATCAAACATATATGCGGTAGCAATTGAGACTGGGGACAAGGTTACAGTTGTATTACTTTTAATGCCTTTTGATGTTGACATGATGACTGATCCTCATATTGGCCTGTGTCTGTTCTCTGCAGTGTAACGCCACCTGTGGAGAAGGTATGAGGAACAGGAAGGTTCTGTGTGTGGGGGCCGAGCTGACCCCAGTCCAGGACGCCCTCTGTGACCCCTCGTCTTGCCCTGCCCTGCACCAGCCCTGCAGCAGAGCACCCTGCTACCACATGTGGATAACAGGAGAGTGGTCACAGGTACAGTAGGAACCTTGGTTTAGGAACCCTCTGCCTGGTCATACCTTTAAATACACCTATCTTTGTGTCATTTGATAAAACAATTCACCGGCAGTATTTGACTAGCCTAGGTCGTCAAACATAAATATATATATTGAAGTTTTATTCCACAAATTTATCTATATCCTTATCCACTGAGGTGTGATTTCAATTGTGTGTGATTTCCAGTGCTCTGCTAGCTGTGGTGTGGGCTACCAGCAGCGAATAGTGTCCTGCTCCATGAAGCCCTCCTCCACCCTGCACCCTTATGATGCCCAGTCCTCCGCCCTGTCCCGCCCTCACTGTCCAGAGCCTCCCCCACCTAGCACCAGGCAGTGCCTCCTTTGGGACTGCCCACAAGCTGCCTACTGGAAAGTTGGCCCATGGAGCAAGGTGTGTTTCAGTGTGTTTGAGAGAGAGAAAGAGAGAGGGGTGGTAAATGGTATCAGCTAATGGTATTGAAACAACATATATGTTTTGTAAATTGAGTATGTAATATGTCAGTAGATTCCATGTAATTCACTGTGTTGATGTGCTTTATGTGCTCCTCAGTGCTCCCAGACGTGTGGAGCGGGGGTTATGGAGCGCAGGGTAGAGTGTCTGTTCTCTAAAGGCCAACCGTCCAAACACTGCCGTCCAGCCGAGAGGCCCGAGTCACAGGCCACCTGTCGCGAGAGAGAGTGTGAGTCTCTACAGTACCACTACTACTACTACATACAGTGCATTCGGAAAGTATTCAGCCCTATTGACTTTTTCCACATTTCGTTTCGTTACAGCCTTATTCTAAAAATGATTAAATAAACCTTTGCCTCATCAATCTACACACAATACCCCATAATGACAAAGCAAAAACAGGTTTTTAGACATTTTTGCAAATTAAAAGAAATACCTTATTTACATAAGTATTCAGACCCTTTGCTATGAGACTCGAAACTGAGCTCAGGTGCATCCTGTTTCCATTGATCATCCTTGAGATGTCTCTACAACTTGTTTGAAGTCCACATGTGGTCAATTCAATTGATTGGACATGATTTGGAAAGGCACACACCTGTCTATATAAGGTCCCACAGTTGACAGTGCATGTCAGAGCAAAAACCAAGCCATGGGGTTGAAGGAATTGCTCCGAGACAGGATTGTGTCAAGGCACAGATCTGTGGAAGGCTACCAAAAAATGTCTGCAGCATTGAAGGGCCCCAAGTAGAGAATGGCCTCCATAATACTTAAATGGAAAAAGCTTGGAATCACCAAGACTCTTCCTAGAGCTGGCTGCCCGGCCGAACTGAGCAATCGGGGGGGAAAGGGCCTTGGTCTGGGAGGGGACAAAGAACCCGATGGTCACTCTGACAGAGCTCCAAAGTTCCTCTATGGAGATGGGAGAAACTTCCAGAAGGACAACTGTCTCTGCAGCACACCACCAATGTGGCCTTTATGGTAGAGTGGCAAGACGGAAGCCACTCCTCAGTAAAAGGCACATGACGGCCCGCTTGGAGTTTGCCAAAGACACCTAAAGGACTCTCAAACCATGAGAAACAAGATTCTCTGGTCTGATGAAACCATGATTTAACTGTTTGGCCTGATTGCCAAGCGTCACATCTGGAGGAAACCTGGCACCATCCATATGTTGAAGCATGGTGGTGGCAGCCTCATGCTGTGGGGATGTTTTTCTTTGGCAGGGACTGGGAGACTAGTCAGAGAGATCCTTGATGAAAACCTGCTCCAGTGTGCTCAGGACCTCAGACTGGGGTGAAGGTTCACATTCCAACAGGACAACGACCATAAGCACACAGCTAATACAACAGGAATGGCTTTGGGACAAGTCTCTGAATGTCCTTGAGTTGCTCAGCAAGGACTTGAACCCGATTGATTATCTCTGGAGAGACAAATCAAATCAAATCTAGTTTTATTTGTCACATACACATGGTTAGCAGATGTTAATGCGAGTGTAGCGAAATGCTTGTGCTTCTAGTTCCGACAATGCAGTAATAACCAACAAGTAATCTGACTAACAATTCCAAAACTACTGTCTTATACACAGTGTAAGGGGATAAAGAATATGTACATAAGGATATATGAATGAGTGATGGTACAGGGCAGCATAGGCAAGATACAGTAGATGGTATCGAGTACAGTATATACATATGAGATGAGTATGTAAACAAAGTGGCATAGTTAAAGTGCCTAGTGATACATGTATTACATAAGGATGCAGTCGATGATATAGAGTACAGTATATAGGTATGCATATGAGATGAATAATGTAGGGTAAGTAACATTATATAAGGTAGCATTGTTTAAAGTGGCTAGTGATATATTTACATCATTTCCCATCAATTCCCATTATTAAAGTGTCTGGAGTTGAGTCAGTGTCAATGTCAGTGTGTTGGCAGCAGCCACTCAATGTTAGTGGTGGCTGTTTAACAGTCTGATGGCCTTGAGATAGAAGCTGTTTTTCAGTCTCTCGGTCCCAGCTTTGATGCACCTGTACTGACCTCGCCTTCTGGATGATAGCGGGGTGAACAGGCAGTGGCTCGGGTGGTTGATGTCCTTGATGATCTTTATGGCCTTCCTGTAACATCGGGTGGTGTAGGTGTCCTGGAGGGCAGGTAGTTTGCCCCCGGTGATGCGTTGTGCAGACCTCACTACCCTCTGGAGAGCCTTACGGTTGAGGGCGGAGCAGTTGCCGTACCAGGCGGTGATACAGCCCGCCAGGATGCTCTCGATTGTGCATCTGTAGAAGTTTGTGAGTGCTTTTGGTGACAAGCCGAATTTCTTCAGCCTCCTGAGGTTGAAGAGGCGCTGCTGCGCCTTCTTCACGATGCTGTCTGTGTGAGTGGACCAATTCAGTTTGTCTGTGATGTGTATGCCGAGGAACTTAAAACTTGCTACCCTCTCCACTACTGTTCCATCGATGTGGATAGGGGGGTGTTCCCTCTGCTGTTTCCTGAAGTCCACAATCATCTCCTTAGTTTTGTTGACGTTGAGTGTGAGGTTATTTTCCTGACACCACACTCCGAGGGCCTTCACCTCCTCCCTGTAGGCCGTCTCGTCGTTGTTGGTAATCAAGCCTACCACTGTTGTGTCGTCCGCAAACTTGATGATTGAGTTGGAGGCGTGCGTGGCCACGCAGTTGTGGGTGAACAGGGAGTACTTGCAAATAGCTGTGCAGCAATGCTCCCCATCCAACCTGACAGAACTTGAGAGGATCTGCAGAGAAGAATGGAAGAAACTCCCAATTTATTTTTAGATTTAACCTTTATTTAACTAGGCAAGTCAGTTAAGAACAAATTCTTTTTTACAATGACAGGTGTGCCAATCTTGTAGCATCATACCCAAAAAGACTCGAGGCTGTAATCGCTGCCAAACGTGCTTCAACAAAATGCTGAGTAAAGGGTCTGAATACTAATGTAAATATGATATTTCAGTTTTTTATTTTTAATAAATTAGCAAAGAATTTAAAACAAACTGTTTTTGCTTCGTCATTATGTGGAATTGTGTGTAGATTAATGAGGGAAAACAATTATTGAATACATTTTAGAATAAGGCTGTAACCTAACAAAATGTGGAAAATCTCAATGGGTCTGAATACTTTCAGAAGGCACTGTATCACAGGAGGTTGGTGGCACCTTAATCCATGTATTCATGCCATTACATTTACTCTGTTCCAGCCATTATTTTGAGCCATCCTTCCCCCAGCAGCCTCCACTGATGTATATCTCACCATACAGTCATCTTCCAATGGGTGTTTTTCCTCTGTAGTTCTAATGAAGGATCGGTGCAAGCTCTTCTGTCGGGTTGCCGGGACGATGGCCTACTGTCAGCTGAAGGATCGCGTCATCCATGGCACGCCGTGTGGCCCAGCAACCAACAGAAGAGCTTGCACCGATCCTTTATTTACAAAACCTTTTTTTCTTCATCATTATGGGCTATTGTGTGTAGATTGATGAGAAAAAAAACATCAATTTAATCCATTTTAGAATAAGGCTGTAATGGAACATAATGTGGTGAAAGTCAAGGGGTTTGAATACTTTCAGAATGCACTGTACATACAAACACACGCACACACTTCTACACAGCCTCTCTAATACTTGTCTCCACTACTTCTACACAGCCTCTCTAATACTTGTCTCCACTACTTCTACACAGCCTCTCTAATACTTGTCTCCACTACTTCTACACAGCCTCTCTAATACTTGTCTCTACTACTTCTACACAGCCTCTCTAATATTTGTCTCCACTACTTCTACACAGCCTCTCTAATACTTGTCTCTACTACTTCTACACAGCCTCTCTAATACTTGTCTCTACTACTTCTACACAGCCTCTCTAATACTTGTCTCTACTACTTCTACACAGCCTCTCTAATACTTGTCTCTACTACTTCTACACAGCCTCTCTAATACTTGTCTCCACTACTTCTACACAGTCTCTCTAATACTTGTCTCTACTACTTCTACACAGCCTCTCTAATACTTGTCTCCACTACTTCTACACAGCCTCTCTAATACTTAATAATACTTGTCTCTACTACTTCTACACAGCCTCTCTAATACTTGTCTCCACTACTTCTACACAGTCTCTCTAATACTTGTCTCTACTACTTCTACACAGCCTCTCTAATACTTGTCTCTACTACTTCTACACAGCCTCTCTAATACTTGTCTCCACTACTTCTACACAGCCTCTCTAATACTTGTCTCTACTACTTCTACACAGCCTCTCTAATACTTGTCTCCACTACTTCTACACAGCCTCTCTAATACTTGTCTCCACTACTTCTACACAGCCTCTCTAATACTTGTCTCCACTACTTCTACACAGGCTCTCTAATACTTCTCTCCACTACTTTCTACACTTCTCTAATAATCCTCTCAACTACTTCTACACAGCCTCTCCCTGATAAACCCTTTCCATTCCCTCATGAACTGTACACAGTGGTTTTCAGAAAGTGTGCTTACAGCTATTGCAAGTATTAGGCCTACAAATTAGATGTGGTTTCCTTGACAACCTTCCTGATCCACGGAGTGCTTAAAAACCTCTTAGCACACGGATCCCGATTACGGGATCAAAATCGAGTGCCAAATTCAAAATAAAAAAATTGCAGTATTAAACATTCATGAAAATACCATTGTCTTACACGGTTCAAAAGCTTAGAATCCTGGTAATCGAACTGCGTTGTCAGATTTCAAAAAGGCTTTACGGCAAAAGCATAGCGTTCGATAGGCTGAGGACAGCGCCTCACATTAGCATATTTTCCAAACCAGCACAGGCGTCACAAAATAACAAATAGCAATAAAATAAATCACTTACTTTTTAAGATCTTCCTCTGTTTACAATCCCAAGGGTCCCAGCTACACAATGAATTGTTGTTTTGTTCGATAAAGTCCTTCTTTATATCCCAAAAACGTTGTTTAGTTGGCGCCATTGAATTCAATAATCCACTCCTTCAAAATTGTTTTATATCTAAATAAACAATAATATTTCAGACGGAGATTACTATGTTCGAAAGGAAAAGAACGAAGAGTGCGCCCACGTTCACGCGCGCAAAAAGACTACTTTTGCCCTGGCGCTCACCTTGGAAAGACTACAAATACTTCTTTATTTAAAAAAAACAAGCCTAAAACCTTGTATAAAGACTGTTGCCACCACAAACATTGAGTGGCTGCTGCCAACACACTGACTCAACTCCAGCCACTTTCATAATGGGAATTGATGGAAATTGATGTAAAATATATCACTACTTTAAACAATACTACTTAATATAATGTTTACATACCCTACATTACTCATCTCATATGTATATACTGTACTCTATATCATATACTGCATCTTTATGTAATACATGTATCACTAGCCACTTGAAACTGTCACTTTGTTTACATACCCTACATTACTCATCTCATATGTATATACTGTACTCGATACTATCTACTGCATCTTGCCTATGCCGTTCTGTACCATCACTCATTCATAGTATATCTTTATGTATATATTCTTTATCTCTTTACACATGTGTATAAGGTAGTAATTTTGGAATTGTTAAGTTAGATTACTCGTTGCTTATTACTGCATTGTCGGAACTAGAAGCACAAGCATTTCACTACACTCGCATTAACATCTGCTAACCATGTGTATGTGACAAATAAATGTGATTTGATTTGATTTAGTGGAAGCCATAGGAACTGCAACCTGGGAGGCGGGAATTAGATTTCCCTCAGGTTTTTGCTTGCTATATCAGTTCTGTTATACTCACAGACAATATGTTAACAGTTTTAGAAACACCTGAGTGTTTTCTATCCAATTCTACCAATTGTATGTATATCCTAGCTTCTGGGCCTGAATAACAGGCAGTTTACTTTGGGCATGTCAGACAGGCGGAAATTCAGGAAACTAGACCGTACGCTGAGAAGTTAATGGAAAACAGAAGTGTATAGTAATGGAATGAAATCAACTGTGCTGTATATCAGCCAACTGCCATATCTGATAGTGTCAACTTATTTCTTTATTTTAACAAATTGGGCATAACTTTAACCTTGTCTTTAAGCCTTTCTCTGAGCAATTGGTCTCTGAAACAATAAATAGTGAGTCAGAATTCTCCACTCACACTGGTGACAGAGAGGCAGTCAGACAGTGTGCTGAGGCGAGAGCTGGGGCTGAGGCGAGAGCTGGGGCTGAGGCGAGAGCTGGGGCTGAGGCGAGAGCTGGGGCTGAGGCGAGAGCTGGGGCTGAGGCGAGAGCTGGGGCTGAGGCGAGAGCTGGGGCTGAGGCGAGAGCTGGGGCTGAGGCGAGAGCTGGGGCTGAGGCGAGAGCTGGGGCTGGGGCTGAGGCTGATGTTGAGACTGGGGCTGACTGGAGCTGAGACTTTGCCTGAGACTAAGGCTGGGGCTGATGCTAAGGCTGGGGCTGAGGATGGGGCTGTGGCGGTCTTCACTTTTGACCCTGTGTGATAGCTGAGTTGGTTCCTGGCCAAGGTTTGCAGGTTCATGCCCCACATTGCAGATGTTTACACACGGCCAGGGGATTGTGCTGGAGCATTGTGCCGCTTGTCTCTTGCCAAGTCATGCATCGGGCGAAATTAAAATGCTCGGGGGACAGCCAGTTCACCAGTCAAATATTAATGCTAATCAGCTAATCAGAAGAGAGAACTGGACTCCAACCACACAGGAACAATAATAGAGAATATAAATAAAGTTAGATGTTCTTGTTTTCAGCAAGGCCCCCCAGTGTTGAGCTCATACTCACACCTTGGCCAGATAACAAGCATCTTCATGAGTTTTTCCTGCTGTTTATTTATTGGAACGCTTGTAGCATTTTGTTGTTGAACACTTTCATTGTTTGACCTATTTACAAGAACTATGTGAAGTCTACTTTAGACTCTTCTTCAATTATAGGTCAAATCTACAGTACCAGTCAAAAGTTTGAACAGAAGAGCTTATTACAGGGTTTTTTATTATTTTGTACTATTTTCTGCATTGTAGAATAATGCTGATGACATCAAAACTATGAAATAACACATATGGAATCATGTAGTAAGCAAAACAATGTTAAACAAATCAAATATATTATATATTTCAGATTTTTCAAAGTAGCCACCCTTTACCTTGATGACAGCTTTGTACACTCTTGTCATTCTCTCAACCAGCTTCACCTGGAATGCTTTTCCAACAGTCTTGAAGGAGTTCCCACATATGCTGAACACTTGTTGGCTGCTTTTCCTTCACTCTGCGGTCCAACTCATCCCAAACCATCTCAATTGGGTTGAGGTTGGGTGATTGTGGAGGCCAGGTCATCTGATGCAGCACTCCATCACTCTCCTTCTTGGTCAAACAGCCCTTACACAGCCTGGAGGTGTGTTGGGTCATTGTCCTGTTGAAAACAAAGGTGCAAACCAGATGGAATGGTGTATCGCTGCAGAATTCTGTGGTAGCCCTGTTGGTTAATTGTGCCTTGAATTCTAAATAAATCACAGATAGTGTCACCAGAAAAGCTCCCCCACAGTAATTGGAGGAGCCTATTGGGATGGATGTGCAACCTGAAAACTAGCTGTTATTGGCAGAGAGGAGGACACACTCTCTTTGTTATATTGGTCTATTGACTTATAATATGTTATTGGTCAATATACCGCCTAGTGATGTCTCCCCAACCCAGCCAAACATGCTGAAATTTCAGGTGGTCTTTTCAAACAGCTCTTATACTAAAAGTGCATTATCATAATTTTCCCAATTTCAGTGTTATTTGAACCTGTGTGTGGTGTGTGTGTGTGTGTGTGTGTGTGTGTGTGTGTGTGTGTGTGTGTGTGTGTGTGTGTGTGTGTGTGTGTGTGTGTGTGTGTGTGTGTGTGTGTGTGTGTGTGTGTGTGTGTGTGTACACAGTTGAAGTTGGAAGTTTAGATTTTAAAAAACAATGTTTACCTTTATTTAACTAGGCAAGTCAGTTAAGAACAAATTCTTATTTTCAATGATGGCTTAGGAACAGTGGGTTAACTACCTTGTTCAGGGGCAGAACGACAGATTTTTACCTTGTTAGGTCAGGGATTTGGTCTTGCAACCTTTCAATTACTAGTCCAATGCTCTTACCACTAAACAACCTGCCGCCCCTGCGGCATACACCTTAGCCAAATACATTTATGCTACATTTTTAACAATTCCTGACATTTAATCCGAGTAAAAATTCCCTGTCTTAGGTCAGTTAGGAGCACCTCTTTATTTTAAGAATGTGAAATGTCAGAATAATAGTAGAGAGAATGATTTATTTCAGCTTTTATTTTTTTCATCACATTGCCAGTGGGTAAGACGTTTACATATATTCAATTCATATTTGGTAGCATTGCCTTTCAATTCGTGTAGCCTTCCACAAGCTTCCCACAATAAGTTAGGTGAATTTTGGCCCATTCCTCCTGCCAGAGCTGGTGTAGCTGAGTCAGGTTTGTAGGCCTCCTTGCTCGCACACGCTTTTTCAGTTCTGCCCACACATTTTCTAAAGGGTTGAGGTCAGAGCTTTGTGATGGCCACTCCAATACCTTGACTTTGTTGTCCATTTTGCCACAACTTTGGAAGTATGCTTGGGGTCATTGTCCATTTGGAAGACCCATTTGCGAACAAGCTTAAACTTTCTGACTGATGTCTTGAGATGTTGCTTCAATACATCCACATAATTTTCCTACCTCATGATGCCATCTATTTTGTGAAGTGCACTAGTCCCTCCTGCAGCAAAACACCCCCACAACATGATGCTGCCACCCCCATGCTTCACGGTTGGGATGGTGTTCTTTGCCTTGCAAGCGTCCCCCTTTTTCCTCCAAACATCATGATGGTCATTATAGCCAAACAGTTCTATTTGTGTTTCATCAGACCAGAGGACTTTTCTCCAAGAAGTACAATCTTTGTCGCCATATGCAGTTGCAAACCGTAGTCTGGCTTTTTTATGGCGGTTTTGGAGCAGTGGCTTCTTCCTTGCTGTGCGGCCTTTCAGGTTATGTTGATATAGGACTCGTTTTTACTGTGGATATAGATACTTTTGTACCTGTTTCCTCCAGCATCTTCACAAGGTCATTTGCGGTTTTTCTGGGATTGATTTGCACTTTTCGCACCAAAGTACATTCATCTCTAGGAGACAGAACGCGTCTCCTTCCTCAGCGGTATGACGGCTGCGTGGTCCCATGGTGTTTATACTTGTTTATACTTGTTTGTTAACAAGAGATTTGTGAAGTGATTGAAAACCGAGTTTTAATGATTCCAACCTAAGTGTATGTAAACTTTTGACTTCAACTATATATACTGCTCAAAAAAAATAAAGGGAACACTAAAATAACACATCCTAGATCTGAATGAATGAAATATTCTTATTAAATACTTTTTTCTTTACATAGTTGAATGTGCTGACAGCAAAATCACACACAAATGATCAATGGAGATCAAATGTATCATCCCATGGAGGTCTGGATTTGGAGTCACACTCAAAATTAAAGTGGAAAACCACACTACAGGCTGATCCAACTTTGATGTAATGTCCTTAAAACAAGTCAAAATGAGGCTCAGTAGTGTGTGTGGCCTCCACGTGCCTGTATGACCTCCCTACAACGCCTGGGCATGCTCCTGATGAGGTGGCGGATGATCTCCTGAGGGATCTCCTTCCAGACCTGGACTAAAGCATCCGCCAACTCCTGGACAGTCTGTGGTGCAACGTGGCGTTGGTGGATGGAGCGAGACATGATGTCCCAGATGTGCTCAATTGGATTCAGGTCTGGGGAACGGGCGGGCCAGTCCATAGCATCAATGCCTTCCTCTTGCAGGAACTGCTGACACACTCCAGCCACATGAGGTCTAGCATTGTCTTGCATTAGGAGGAACCCAGGGCCAACCGCACCAGCATATGGTCTCACAAGGGGTCTGAGGATCTCATCTCGGCCGGAGGCAGTCAGGCCACCTCTGGCGAGCACATGGAGGGCTGTGCGGCCCCCCAAAGAAATGCCACCCCACATCATGACTGACCCACCGCCAAACCGGTCATGCTGGAGGATGTTGCAGGCAGCAGAACGTTCTCCACGGCGTCTCCAGACTCTGTCACGCCTGTCACGTGCTTAGTGTGAACCTGCTTTCATCTGTGAAGAGCACAGGTTGCCAGTGGCAAATTTGCCAATCTTGTTGTTCTCTGGAAAATGCCAAACGTCCTGCACGGTGTTGGGCTGTAAGCACAACACACACCTGTGGACGTCGGGCCCTCATACCACCCTCATGGAGTCTGTTTCTGGAGGACCCTCATGGAGTCTGTTTCCGGTCCCACGCATCAGACCTCCAGTGCGCCTCCATAGTCCAGAGATTCCGGCGACAGTTCCCAGTCCAGAGCTTCCGGCAACGTTTCGCAGTCCGGAACCGCCAACGGTGGGCCACAGTCCGGAACCTCCACCGACGGTCCACAGTCCGGAACCTCCACCGACGGTCCACAGTCCGGAACCTCCACCGTTTTCGATATATTTTGGTTAGGTAAGGGTGTGACTAGGGTGGGTACGCCAGTTTTGCATTGTCTAGGGTTTTTGTATGTCAAGGGTTTTTGTAGGTCTAGGTGATTTGTATGTCTATGGTGGCCTGATATGGTTCCCAATCAGAGGCAGCTGTTTATAGTTGTCTCTGATTGGGGATCATATTTAAGTAGCCATTTCCCTTTGGTGTTTGTGGGATCTTGTTCAATGTTTAGTTGCCTGTCTGCACTATTCGTATAGCTTCACATTTCGTTTGTGCTTGTTTGTTTTGTTTGGCTGAGTTTCGGTTTTATTAAAAACATGTGGAACTCTACTCACGCTGCGCCTTGGTCTCATCTTTATAACGAATGTGACTATATATATATATATATATATTTATAAATATAAATATATATATATTTATAAATATAAATATAAATATATATATATATATTTATATATGTTTTTATATTTATATATATATATATATATATATATATATATTTATAAATATATATATATATATATATATATATATTTATAAATATATATATATTTATAAATATATATATATTTATATTTATATATATATATAAATTATGTTTTTGAGTGCACTGCCCCTTTAAAATAATCTTAAAATATCTGTACATTTTTACTGAAAAAAATATATGGTAGATCATGTACATTTGCGATGTATAGTATCTTGTTATGTTGAAACTAACCTACATACAGACCAGTACCATCCTATAAAACTGTAACACTAAGGACTGGATTCAATCCTTTTTGCAGAAGTATCGCAGAAGATCCTAATTAAGATGTGAAGGTAATTTCCGATTGAGCCGACGACATAAGCAGTGCTTACCGTGAATGCAGTCCCCGCGAATACAGGAACATTGACTTTAGATTTCAAACAAGCTATAGTGCTGAACTTCTACGATGCTTTGGTGATACGGATTGAATCCAGCCCTAAAGGTGCTCCGTCTTATTTCTGATTATAGGTCAGTTGTTGACATCCTGCAGAGAGGTCCAGATGATACAGGGGGTGAGGATGGATGGAGAGTACTACCTGAAAGTCAAGTCCAGGATTCTACAGGTGTGTGCTCTCTGTCAGAATCACTGACTATCACTTCATCATTAATCATTTCCAGGCCAGGATTCAGCAATTGTTGTATCAATGTGTTTCTTCCTAGATCTACTGTGCTGAGATGCAGACTGATTTCCCTAAGGAATATGTTACGCTGCGGAGTGGTCAGACAGACAACTACTCAGAGGTCTATGGATACAGGTGTGCTCATTGAAACCGGATTACCCTGTGTCTGTGCTTAATTCATTTTCTGTTTATGGACAGAGTACACTATAATACTGTATATGATTCTAAATGAACATTAATTCAAAAAGTCATTACATGTAAGCAATGTATTGTAACGTATATGCTAGGAGTCAGGAAGCAGGTGCAGAATGTGAGTTTTATAATGATAATAAGCAGATAAACAAAACAGAATAAGCTTACTGAACGTGAACATAACCAGAGGGGGAACGAGAGGTTCCTGGTGGAAAGCCAGACACGATCACCAGGATGGAACACGGGGGAGGAGTGTGTGTGTGAGTGACGAAGTGAGTTCTGGGTGTATTCTACCCAGGGAAGGAACCGGGCCCACTACCCCTGCCGGTCCTGGCGGAAACTCCCCATCTGCCCATTGGACTGAGGCTGGAACCTGAATGTGAGGCTGACTGTGGCACCCAGCTTATCCATGAAGGCTTTCCAGACCCGCGACATGAATTGGGGACCACGTTCGAAAACTTTGTCCTCTGGAAGGCCATAGTCCCGGAAGACCTGCTGGAATAGTGCCTCAGCGGCCTGGAGAGCAGTAGGTAGACCAGAGAGGGATGAAACGGTAGGATGTAGTGAATCTGTCAACAAAGGCCATAATAGTGGTAACACCCATCAGAAAGAAAGATATCACTTACAAAGTCTATGGACAGATTTGACCAAGGCCGCTGAGGCATGGGAAGGGGAAATAGTTTACCTGCTGGAGCGTGCCGGAGAGATTTGGATTGGATACATACGGTGCATGAGTTGACATTGTGGGCGACGTCCTGCGCCAAGGTGGGCCACCAGTATTTATCAAAGAGGGATTGGATGGTGTGTGTGATACCTGGGTGTCCAGCGACGAGGGATGTGTGTGCCCAGGTAACATTCGATCTCTCACCCTTGTGGAGGCGTAGATGCGTTCTGGAGGGCAGGTAGCAGGAGCGGGTTCCCTCTCCAGAGCCTGGCGGATGTCCACATCTACGTCCCAACACAAGGGGCCAACGATTCGGGAGGACAGATTGATAGGCTGGAAGTCACTCACAGGGGGGGGCTGGGATGTGCATAATTGGGCCGGATACCAATGGTCGCGTATCCAGGGCTTGGACAGGAAAAGGAGAGGAGAGCGGGTATGAAGTTAAGTTCAGGGAGGAGGCAAGGGCCTGGTCGATGAAATTCCCAGCGGCACCTTGAGGGTCAGCCAGCCAGTGAAATGGGAACCAGAAAGGGTTTGGCAGAAAAAGATGATAATGGAATACTTATGCCTACCCTGGGAGATGGAAGGTCACAGGGCCACCCCATCTGCTCTAGTGGACCCCGCGTTGGGACGCAACAGACACCGCTAAAGCTGGTGCCCCTCCTGGCTTCAATAGGGACAGAGGCCCAGATGTCTACAGCAACGCCTCTCTGCTGCAGAGAGGTGTGAGGCCCCTACCTCCATGGGTTCAGGCTCTGCCTCAGCACAGCCAAAGGCAGGGAGGAAGGCTGGGGGACTGGCTCACTGTGACGACCCATGGTAGGAGGCCCTCCATCAAAGGTATGGAGAACCTCGCTGGTGGTGTTGATGCGTTGAAGAACGGGGAGGATCTCTTTCATGGTTGTACCCAGTAGAGCCAGTTGGTTGTGGTGTTGGTGGAGTAGATGACCCTGTTCCTCAACCATCATGAAGATGGGGTTATCTTCTGCTGCTTCCATTTTTTTCAGAGGCAGTATTCTGTAACTCATATGCTAGGAGTCATGAAGCAAATGCAGAAGGTGAGTTTAATGATGAAAATAAGCAGATAAACAAAACAGAAGAAGCGTACTGAACGTGAATACTTCCTGAAGACTGAGGCTACTGACGGCTAAATAAAGGGGAAGTAATCAAGGTAATGAAGTCCAGGAATGCATAACAATGGGGAGCAGGTGTGCGTAATGATGGTTGGCAGGTGTACGTAATGTGCGTTGCCAGGACCGGTGGTTAGTAGACCGGCGACGTCTAGTGCTGGAGAGAGGGAACGGGAGTAGGCGTGACATGTATATTATCTGAAACCTCATTTTTTATGTCTAGGTTGCTGAATCCTTTTGATTGCCCCTACAACGACAGCAGAAGGCAGGACTGTGACTGCAGGAACGATTACTCTGCAGCGGGATACACTCTCTTCCATAAGGTCCGTCTGGACATCATCTCACTGAGGATAATGAGTGAGTAATGACCATGTGATTGACTGACCACTTCACTACAATAAGACCACACATCCATGTTGTTTTACCCCTGCACACAGCCGATCCTCTCGCCCACCTCCCAAAAAAACGGATTCGCTCACCGAATACAATTTTCACTGCCTTTCGCCACACCCTCAGACTCAGCACAGAAATCATGATAATGCCTTTCAACAGGCCTTGTTCAGATCACTGGCATAGAGTTGACAACGCATGGGCACCTTAAGACACACACTTACACAGACACATGGTAACACACAGGCATACTCATATACACACAAATGCTTGTAAACACACAAAATATCTTGTGTTCTCTGACCCACACATGCATACTCCCTCGCTCATACTTTCTCGCACACGCACACACATGCATACTCCCTCACTCATACTCTCTCGCACACGCACACACATGCATACTCCCTCGCTCATACTCTCTCGCACACGCACACACACATGCAACATCTCCAGCGATATTTCTCTGCCCATTACGACATCCAGCCACACCTCTCCAGTTGTCCCTGAACATGTTTTAGATTAGTGCACATGTGGCATGGTCCGGATTGGTGGTATTTATATCTGTGTGCAGCTAGGAGGAGGGAGCCCAGAACACATGTAGTCATCTTCCCACCCCATCCCCTGTCTACTCTGATCCTGACAGCACATGTTCCCAGCACACAAGGCCCTCCCCTCCCACTGCATGGAACTCATTTAGATTTGGGGCGGCTTGACTTTAATAATGGTTTCAAGATGAAGAGAGGATTATGAGCTGCTCTAGCTGTGCAATACGTTTCTCATGAACTTTACCGCCATTTCAGATAGAGACAAAGAGACAGAGGAAGATAGAGGAGCACTGGTCATGGTCATCATGTGGGACAATGCAGTAGAAATACCAGAGTAACTAAACTCATCTTAAATGTCATGTGGTTTAACCTCTGATGTGCTTTAGGCCAGGGCAGTTGCTTAGAGCGCCTTGTCTCTTACTGGAACTCATGACTCTGTGTATTGATTGTAACCTTCATATGCTCTTTGTCTGCCTATTGATCGTGTATTGATTTAACCATATGCTCTGTGTCTCGGTGTTATGTATCAGCCACAGACCTGAAGTTTTCTCAGACCCTGTTTGGTCGTCCCGTCCCCTTCGCCACAGCAGGAGACTGCTACAGTGCTGCCAAGTGTCCTCAGGTAGGAAACGGAGACCATTTTTGAGTCTGTCATTTATTGACTTTAATCTGTATGCCTGTATGTTTTGATGGGGGCCTTGAGCCAACCTTTACTGAATGGGTTTTATTGACCTGACATGTCCAGTCTGTTAACTGGAGTAAAATCGTACGTGTTCCCAGTTTCCACCAGTGGAGTAACCGCATAATCACACTTAACCATCCAGTGTAGCTCAGTGTGTCTGTCCACTGAACCGTGATGCTGCTTTCATCGTCAGCCCCTGGAATGGAAATGAGATACGGACTAATTTAATGTATTTGAATCCTGATCAGGTCCACTTTAAAACAATTTCAGTTTGTTCAAGAGAAGTTGGTTTGAGGTCTATTGTAATCACTGTGGTGTTCTTCCACAGGGCCAGTTTAGCATCAACCTCATAGGGACTGGTCTGAAGGTGGCTGAGGCAACCAAGTGGACCTCACAGGGCAACTATGTCTCTGTCAAAGTCCACAGATCAGAGGTAAGGAGGACTCTAGGATTCTGGTGTTCTGAATAACTACTCTAAACCCTCCTGTAATCTGAACTGTCACCTGTTATGTTTCTAGTCTAGGGATTTCTAGTAGCATTAATAAAATCCTATTTCTTTATGGAAAGTTATTTGTCCTGTCCCACTCCATTTCATTCTTATTTCTCCCTCTGTCTATAGGATGGGGCAAGAATCTATGGTCGCTGTGGTGGGTTCTGTGGGAAGTGCATTCCCCAGCCTCACAACGGCCTGCTGGTTTATGTCCAGTGATGGTCAGGGACCAAACCCCAACCCAACCATCTCCCAAGGGTCTCCCAGTGGTCTCTCAACGTTCTCCCAACATCAGACCAGGAAGTGAAACCAGAGCGTCTGGGGATCCAATGCACTTAATTTGTGAAGGTTGCCATCCCTTTCCTCCCTTCATCACTAGGGTTTAATGACAGGAACCTAGTTACCAAGATTTACTGCCCAAAACCACTCTCTTTTCCCGGGAAAAATAACTGCGAGAAACCGGTAAATTATAATAAATTATTTATATCAATGGAACTGTTAATTATATGCGATGTCTAAATCTGGTTTCTCTACGGCCTTCTCTCTGCTCTCTGCATGATCAATCATCAATGCTCATGGTAGGGACAAACAGACCATCTCAGTATGGAGTGCAGTTCACAATGCGTGTAGACCTATCATCTCATCATAACTTTTTTTCTTGTGATAGGTAGGCATACATATTCTGCAGCACAGCCTATTCTACAGTAATATAAGGACCGAATACGCATCTAATTTACATATCACCATTGTGCTTTCGGGGGTCATCATATTTTGTAATTGTAAAGATTTGTTTTTATTATTGCAGCTGCAGAGTTTTAAAACAGCCTATCACTCGAATATCATTGATTTAAATCCAAGCATGTGCAAACAGTCTCTCTCTCCTTCAATTCCATTCCATTTGCAAAATGAATAATAATCTTCAAGATAGATATATATAGCTATAAAGGGTCCTTCAGCAGAACCAATGACTCTGAAGATGAGCTCCGTCTGTTATGTCTGACCTCACTAGTGTTTGTAATTGTAATGGTAACCAAATACCTCTGTGCATTGGAATAACAAAAGCAGACTGTCAGACAATCTCACATATTCCAGCATTGTAGAGTCTCGCATAAAGGGGCACAATCACATTTTGGGGCGGGAAGTAGCAACGGATGCACAGTACAGAGCTACGGGAAAAATCCTCTCATGGTTTCTAGAAAGAGCTTACTCATCTCATAAGGGTAAAATGTTCTTATGGAACTCTGAAAGGAAACATGAATTAGTCATTATAGAACTGGTACAACTATTTACGTTTTTATACAGTCAGCAAGACAACTTTTTGTTGGGTAAATGGAACATCTCAATAAATATTTAAATTGTATTAACTTATAGTGTTATGGAACAAGGGTAATTATGAATTCCTGCAAAATAATTCTGATAAATTATGTTTTTGTTGTGATTAGATTAGTAATAACCCCAAATTATATAAATTATATAGCTTAAAAATGTTACAAAGATCAAGGAAGGAGAATTCTCCACATCAGAAGATACGTCCAGACAGGGGCGCAACTTTCACTGGGGATGGGGGGGACATGTCCCTCCCACATTCTGAAATTGCATTTGGTCTAGTTTTATCATTGGAATGTGATACAAAACGAGGCAACTGTGTGCTTTAGGACCATGCAGACGCCTCCGAGTGGTTGGGTAGGCTGTTTGGAGTGTTTATCCGACAGAATACAATTTTAAAATGATGTCCCCACCACTTCTAAAACAAAAGTTGCACCAGACATGGGTTTTTCGGGAAAGAATCATTCGCCAATCAGTTAGCTAGGCTTTGTGTACAACTGTTGTTGTGTATACTTCTACTAATGGTCACCCAGACTTGCCTTATCTCAAACGTCAAAGGTCGTAGGTGAGGATTCCTGCATCACAGATTAATCCTCACTGTTCTGTTGTGTAATACTACTGAAAACTCTTCAGAGCCCAATGACTTACTGACTACTGTCTGACTGACATGTAATTAGAATGATTTATCTAGCAGGTCATAGAGAGACAACCAAATAGACACTAAATCATTGGCGTTGTGACCTGGAAAACAGTTTTTTTATATATATATTTAATTCATTAATATGGTGGCAACTGTTGTCTACATCATGTAAGAGGTGTTAAGTCAAGGTCAAGCTCTCATCTCCAGTCAGTAGCTAGTTTGTCTCAGTACATTTGTGACATTGTTTTCCAGATCATGTCTCTTCTAGGTCCTATAAGGTGCATGTGACCCTACCTCTCACAATAATCCATTCTCATGAGAAGAATTTCATTATATTGCAAAATATTTACGTTTGATCATATTTATTCTGTAATGATATGTAATGATACATTAGAATACTAATAGCCGAGAAGCCATTGTTTGGTTTACTGTTTGATGCTGAAAAGGTATTACAGATTGTAGTGTGTGTAAGTAACCACCAACTTGAAAGAGGATCTTTGAATGGTGCTTTTATAACTACTGAAATGACCTCTAATCTTGAGAAGGAACATAATAGTGGCATTGGAACTGACATTAGCTGTAGCACAACCTCGACACCCTTTGAATGAATACGTTCGGCCTTCATGCCTGTAAATGTAAATGTACTACTTATTACAGCATAATGCCCAAAATGCTTTGCATAAAATATCATGGTCCTCGTATTAATGTAGCTGACGACCAAGCTGGAGGGTTGCCACATATATGCTGAACTACATAAGGAAACCTGCCTGAAGGAACCCTATCATCATTTAGGTGAAATGATGTCACTGTGACCACTATAACTGGGTTTTGGCAACCCTGCCATGCTGGTACTCCGATGTTAAGCTTTAACCAAAGTTTCATAGATGCAGAATATAACTTTTGTCAGATAATGCAGCTAGAAAACCTTTGTCTATCATTCTTGTTTGATAGGCAATTGTACTATGATGAGGTCTGTATCAGAAATGTTAAGAATACTTGATGCACTATGTGCCATACATTTTGTAGAAGGGTAATCATGTTTATTTCTTTTAAATAACAGTTCAGATTTGTAACTTATGATAGGTGTGTATTTTTTTATATTCATACTTGAAGTGTAAACTGTGTCTCGACGACATGGGCATTGAATTGAACAAGGTGCTTGTTTGCTATGTATTATCCAAAGATGTTTTTAAGAATCATATGTACCTACAGTATGAAAATGAATGATTCTGGTGCTATGGTCATTCATTTTAATTGTATCAACATCGTAGGTTTTGCTACTATACTAACACTGTATAATAAGCAGTAATTAAATATTGTAATGCTTTTCAATTGATTGGAGTGTGTTTGAATGCTTCCATGTTACAGTAAATGTTGTGAGTAGAAATCGCTCTTCATTTTGCTATAGTGTGAATGGTTGGAAAGGGTAAAGGAACACATCAATGCTGGTGCGTGCTTCAACAGAGGAGGCCATTGGTTAGACGTGAATGGCAGAGAGTCAGAGCTGGTTAGGTGGCTGTGCTAGCTGGCTTGTGGGTCCATATGGATTCACTTATTGGTGCAGATTGCATTTCCACAACATGACTTGTTCAATTTCACTTGGACACATAAACACAGCAAATACTTTGGCTGTAGTTTCTCACTACACCAGGCAGGCACACAGTGTGGACTCTGCATCTGGGGCTGTCAACCTACCAATGAGTCACAAATGCTCTGTCAAATCAGAAAGTGAGGTCCGTTTTCCAATTCTCTTTGAAAACTTGACTAAAAAAGCGAAATTCACAAAAATGATGTCACTGAAAAGGACTTGATAATGGTACTTTAGCGAGGCGAGCTGTTTATGGGTGAGGAACTTTTGCAAGGCTCATTGCACCAGGGATAGCTTTGTACATGAAATGAAACCAGATACCGTAATCCCTGAATAACTACTTTGATTCTGTCTCAGCAGAGTGGAGAGGGAAATGAAAAAAACGAACTTGGTTCCACAAAAAGTTAATCTCATGATTTGGAAGAGTGCGGGTTGTATCACAACAAAAACTCCCCAAAAGCAGTTTACCAGGGAAGCCAAGCTGTGCTGAAGTCCACATGGAGTCTTCTGGCTAGAGAGAGAGATGGCAGATGAGATGTGCTGGGCTCCTCTGCTCTTTGCTCAAAGAAACCAGACATCCCTAAAAAACAGACCAGCACTGATGAATGATCCCCATAAAAGCAACTAATGATTGATGTCAGCCATGAAAAACATAATAGTTAAAGGAGCGGCCTGGCTTGTTGTTCACTCTGCATTCCATTACCCCATCACTTTTAATGCGCAGCAATCGGTTTTACTGTGGGTCTGTTCTTCAAACCCATGATCAATGCTTGGATGGGTTTTTATAGTGTAAACAAATACATTGCAAATGTTTCCACTAAGTATTTGTACTGTAAACAATGGAAAGATCTTCCCCTGCATTCATAATTTAGTGCAGTGGTTAAATAACAAAATGCAGTACTGTAGGGCTACATGCAGTAACAGTCAAAGTTGTTACAGTTATAGGTCACACATCCGTATCTGGTCTGTTGTGGAGTTAAATCTCTGGTTGTATGATGTGAAAATGGTTCCCATATGGCTCTGCATAGCGGTCAATAATGTCCCGCAGTGCTATAGGTAGAGCTCTATACTGTACAACCGACAGTGGGCATTGAACCTGAGATTCGTACCATTTACTACAGTATGTCGTTGTGTGGGATTCGTACGCCTCCTGTGAGTATTTCTTGCTATCTACATGGATGATAGCTGTAGCCCAAGATAGCCTACAGGTAAGCTAATAGGTTAATATAACGCTAAAGCAAAACCACGTCATTATCATAAAATGAGGCTTGTATAAGAACTTCTAATCTGATCAAATCACATTGGCCCCTGGTTCATGAAATATTTGGCTAAACACTGCCCTCTGTTGGTGGTACAGTGTCACTGGCGTCTTTCTTTTTTTGTGCAGTAATTTCTTTTGACACAACAGCATGTAGTTGTTAACAAGTCCATACAACAAAGGGTAAAGGGTTAGATATAGGTGTAGGTCAAAAACAGACATGGCAGCTCCACTTCTAGCTCCTAAGCAACTTTGCAGTATTTTGTTTTTTGTATGTTATTTCTTATATTATTAGCCCACAGTGTTTTTTGTGTTATTACATACAGCCGGAAATAACTTTTGGATATCAGAGTGGCGGTAACTCACCAGCATTACGACCAGAAATACAACATTCCCGAATTGGATCCCTTGTTCGTACCCCCAGGGCATTTTACTTGTCCCAGAGGCTGCTTCAAGATGCTCCTGCGGAAAAGACTTATTTGGCGTGGACTTCTAGTTTGACTCAGGAGGCATGCACACCATCCACCGCTTCCAATTATTTTACTCACTAATGTTCAGTCCCTGGACAATAATGTAGACAAGCTCAGGGTGAGGATCTCCTTCCAGAGAGACATCAGGGCCTGTAACATACTCTATTTCACGGAATCATGGCTCTCCAGATATACTGTCCCCTTCCATACAGCCATCTGGGTTCTCAGTACATGCGCAGACAGGAATAAAGAACTCTCTGGGAAGAAGAAAGGCGGTGGTGTATGTTTCATGATTAAATTCTCATGGTGTGATTGTGATAACATACAGGAACTCAAGTTATTTTGTTCACCCAACCTAAAATAGCTCACAATCAAATGCAGACCGTATTACCTCCAAAGAGATTTCTCTTCGGTTATAGTCACAGCAGTGTATATTACCCTTCAAGCCGAAAACACAATGGCCCTCAAGGAACTACACTGGACTTTGTGCAAACTGGAAACCACATATCCTGAGGCTGCATTTATTGTAGCTGGGATTTTTAACCAAGCAAATTTGAAGAAAACGTTAACAAAGTTCTATCAAAAACTGTAGTACCCGCACATCAAAAACTCTCAACCATTGTTACTCCACCTTACAGAATGGCTAAAAGGCCCTCCCCCGCCCTCCCTTTGGCAAATAAGATCACGTCTCCATTCTGCTACTCCCACCTATATGCAGAAACTCAAACAGGAAGTACCCATGCTAAGGTCTATTCAGCGCTATTCTGACGACTCAGAATCCATGCTTCAAGATTGTTTTGATCACGCAGACTGGGATATATTCCGGGTTGCCTCTGAGAATAATATTGACATATACAGACACGGTGACTAGTTAATTAGGAAGTGTATAGGGGATGTTGTTCCCACTGTGACTATTAAAACCTACCAAAACCAAAAACTGTGAATAGATAGCATCATTCGCGCAAAACTGAATGCACAAACCACTGCATTTCACCATGGCAAGGGGACTGGGAATATAGTTGAATACAAAGAGTGTAGTTATTCCCTCCATAAGGCAATCAAACAGGCAAAATATCAGTACACAGGCAAAATGGAGTCACAATTGGACTGCTCAGACACGAGAAGTATGTTCATTGACTATAGCTCAGCCTTCAACACCATAGTACCCTCCAAGCTCATCCACAACACAAAAAATATAACTCGTAGAATCACCATGACTGCCTATATTCTATCACACTTTATAATGTGCTAGACATACAGTAGCATACTAAGTGACTGTCGGTTGTGAGCACTCAGAGCAACATCAGAAGACATGTTAAGATCATTATCTTAGCGATTTTAATCATTGATCACAATACTCAGAGCCATTTCCTGTAGAATTTCTCCAACAATACATTTTTAAAGAAAAATACATATTTACAATGCACATATGCCTACTATTTTATTATATAATGAACATATCAACAATATCAGTTGTGAAACAAATTAATCATCTTTATCAGACAATTCTTTGAGGTCAAATAAAACCTCTTATATCAATCTTATCAATCTTCAATATTCTAAGTCGTGGATCAGTTGGTCAAAGTCTTTTTGGTATTCTGAAATTCAGTGACCTCAACCTTTGGAACCCTATGGTTCAAATCGGATATGCCAATGAGTGGTCAATACCACCTTACTAAAGTCTGTCAATGATGTTCAATATAGTAGTCTATGACATTGTAATAACATTTCACAGTTGGTTTACCAGTTTAGACATACCTTTAACAAGTGTATACCAGCCATTCCACCCTGACTTGTACAACCTGTCAAGATAGTCAGGAACATATCTTGTGCCATCTGAAAGTCATGAAATACAATATACAGTGCCTTCGGAAAGTATTCACACCCCTTGACTTTTCCACATTTTGTTGTGTTACAGCCTGAATTTAAAATTGAGATATTGTGTCACTGGCCTACATACTGTCATGTCAAAGCGTAATTATGTTTTTTTTTTAATGAAAAGCTTGTCTCACAAAAAAAGGTGACCGATTGGTAGACAAAAAAAAAGCAGAGACTGAATATCCCTTTGAGCATGGTGAAGTTATTAAATTACACTTTGGATGGTGTATCAATACACCAAGTGACTACAAAGATACAGGTATCCCATTCATCCCTACAGTATGAAAGTCAGTTTATGAACTAATTATTTTCAGTGACAGCCTAGGAACAGTGGGTTAACTGCCTGTTCAGGGGCAGAACAACAGATTTGTACCTTGTCAGCTCGGGGATTTGAACTTGGGACCTTCCGGGTACTAGTCAAACGCTCTAACCACTAGGCTACCCTGCTGCCACAGGGTTTACTTAGGTAAATTAGATATTTTTGTATTTCATTTTCAATAAATGTGTTAACATTTCTACAAACCTGCTTTCACTTTGACATTATGGGCTATTGTGTGTAGATAGTGAGAATGTAAAAAAAATGTAATCCAATTTCAATTCAGGCTGTAATACAACAAACTGTGGAAGAAGTCAAGGGGTATGAATACTTTCTGAAGGCACTGTACCCCCCCATTATGAGGCTTAGAATAAAGTGTGTGAGTGAATAAGATACATAAATTGATGCATAAGTACAAACAATGCATTCAGAAAGTATTCATACCCTTTGACCTCTTCCACATTTTGTTATATTACAGCCTTATTCTAAAAAAAAAAATGTTTAAACCCATCAATCTACACACAATACCCCATAATGAGAAAGCGAAGACAGCTTTCAGATTTGTTTTGCTAATTTTAGTAAATGAAAAACAGACATACCTTATTTACGTACATATCCAGACTATGAGACTCGAAATTGAGCTCAGCTGCATCCTGTTTCCATTGATCATCCTTGAGATGTTTCTACAACTTGATTGGAGTCCACCTGTGGTAAGTTCAATTGATTGGACATGATTTGGAAGGCACACACCTGTCTATATAAGGTCTACAGTTGACAATGCATGTCAGAGCAAAAACCAAGCCATGGAATTGTCAGTAGAGCTCTGAGACAGGATTGTTTCAGAGGCACAGATCTGGGGAAGGGTATTAAAACATTTCTGCAGCATTGAGGGACCTTAGGAACACAGTGGCCTGCATCATTCTTAAATGGAAGAAGTTTGGTACCACAAAGACTCTTCCTAGAGCTGGCCGCCAGGCCAAACTGAGCAATTGGGAGAGAAGGGCATTGGTCAGAGATGTGACCAAGAATCCGATGGTTACTCTGACAGAGCTCCAATAATGTTCCAACCGGAGAATTCCTTTGTCTGTAGAAAAGCAATGGAACGCGAGCTACCTCTCACGTGATAGGGCGTCACGAGCTTGTGGCACTCTGCCAGACCACTGACTCAAAGAGCCCTTATGAGCCCCTCCTTTACAGTAGAAGCCTCAAACAAGTTTCTAAAGACTGTTGACATCTAGTGGAAGCCTTAGGAAGTGCAACATGACCAATATCCCACTGTATCTTCAATAGGGAATGAGTTGACCAACCTCAGATTTCCCACTTCCTGGTTGGATTTTTTCTCAGGTTTTTGCCTGCCATATGCGTTATGTTATACTCACAGACATCATTCAAACAGTTTTAGAAACTTCAGAGTGTTTTCTATCTAAATATACTAAAAATATGCATATATTAGTAACTGGTACGGAGTAGCAGGCAGTTTACTCTGGGAACCTCTGGGCACATTATTCATCCAGCTACTCAATACTGCCCCCCGCCATAAGAAGTTAACCTCTACTACTTGCTCCCTACCTTATAAATAGGACTTGATCCAGCCTAGAGGGATACTGCTTAACCCCAGTGCCTCCAGAATGGAGATTAGGAGACAGTGGTTAACTGTATCAAAGTCCTTCTATAGGTCAAGCAGTACTATTCCACAGAGATTTCCTTTATCAATCTCTTTCCTGATGGAGTCAGTCAAGTAAAGTAGGCATGAATCAGTGGAGTATGTTTTTTTGAAACCAGACTGAAAATCATACATTAGACTTTGTTGACATATCTATAAATTTGCTCATGTACAACTCTCTCCAGAATCTTTGATGTTATACTGAGGATAAATACAGGCCAATAATTCTCAGGGTCAGACTTCATCACCTTCTTATACAGAGGTGTAACTTTAGTGTGTTTCATGTCCCTGGGAAAGATGCCTTGTTCAAGAGAGATATTAACGATATGAGTAAAACAAGGGGCAATTTGAATCTATAAGAAATCTTACAGGAATATTATCCAGGCCTGAGGCTTTGAAACATTTAAGCTCTGCTAGCATACTGGCTATTTTAGCTGTTGCTACCTTTGCAAAATAAAAAGTGTTTAGATGAACCCCTAACTCGGCATAATACTTCTTGAAATGGTCGTTTCCATACAAACCAGAACTACTGGGCAGTGTGTTAACCAGCTTGCTGGCAACAGAAAAAAAAGAGTTGAATTCATTGGCAGTCTCTGCTTTTTCATATGCCATCTCCTCTCTAACGTGTAGTCCAATACCGTTTAGTTTGTTTTTGGTTGTACTACTACAGCCTAGTTCCTTAAATTATTTCCAAGGCTTTTTAGGATCATTTTTGATCTCAATGATTTTATCAGCAAAATAACACCTCTTAGCTACATCCATCCTGCCCTGTGCTTTATTTCTGTGACGTTTACAGTTGAAGTCAGAAGTTCACATACATCATAGCCAAATACATTTCATCTCAGTTTTTCGGCTTTAATCTGACCCGTCTAATTCACCACATCAAGTAATCTACAATGAAAGGCTTCCCAAGCACTGTCTACCCCTACGCTTTCCAGCACATGTGATGAGTCAATTTTACCCACTTGCTCCCCAAACATGTCAACACAGTATTTTTTGAGTCCTCTGATTCTAACAGTTTTGTGATACTTAAATATATGTTTAAAAACCCTCCTTGTGCAAAATGTAATAACATAATGACTGATTCCATGTACTATTACCCCACTCTGCGATATTTTGGATTTATCAGACACCAATATTAAATCAATCGTACTTTGCACTGTTTCACATACCCTGGTGGGATCTTTTATAATTTGTGTCAGAGCAAATGATCTACAGAAGTGCATAAATACATTGTGGGTTGGACTATCCTTTTTGCAGACATCAGTATTGAAATCCCCTAACAAAAGTATTTCCTTCACCAGCTAATTATTACAGTTTGACAACACAATTTCGAGACCTTCTTAGAATGCCTTCTGATTGGGCGGCCTGTAACACACCCCTAATCAAAAATCTACGTAATCCCCAAAAGTAATTATTTATCTTGAGAGGGCCATAAACAATAACTAGCAATGCTGCATACTCCGAAAAAGGTTCAAATCTCACCTTTCTGGTAAAAATAGATATGCATTTCTGAAGTGTTGTCACTTTTGAGGACACAAGCTCAAGTACACCAGTGGAGGCTCCTCAGAGGAGGACCATCCTCCTCAGTGAATTTCATAAAAATAAAAATAGTGAAATGTTTAAAATGTTATCCTTTTTTGATAAAACTATACTATATATTAACAAGTCACCAAATAACTGATTAAAACACACTGTTTTGCAATGAAGGTCTACAGTAGCCTCAACAGCACTCATTCAATACAAAACCTAAGAGGCTCAATTTTCTCACCCCCTTCCATAGACTTACACAGTAATTATGACAAGTTCTGGAGGACGTCCTCCAAACTATCAGAGCTCTTGCTGCATGAACTGACATGTCCACCCAATCAAAGGATCCACCCTCTCCCCAACGGTGTGATTGCTACTTCTGAGGGTTTAGAGCTTGAGGTAGTCACTTCATACAAGTACTTGCGAGTATGGCTAGACGGTATCCTGTCCTTCTCTCAGCACATATCCAAGCTGCAGGCTAAGGTTAAATCTAGACTTGGTTTCCTCTATTGTAATCGCTCCTCTTTCACCCCACCAGCCAAACTAACCCTGATTCAGATGACCATCCTACCCATGCTAGATTACGGAGACATCATTTATAGATTGGCAGGTAAGGGTGCTCTCGGGTGGCTAGAAGTTCTTTATCATTTGGCAATGAGATTTGCCACCAATGCTCCTTATAGGACACATCAATGCACTCTATCCTACTCTGTAAACTAGTCATCTCTGTTTACCTGTCGCAAGACCCATTGGTTGATGCTTATTTTAAAACCCTCTTAGGCCTCACTCCCCTCCTATCTGAGATACCTACTGCAGCCCTCATCCTCCACATACACCACCCGTTTTGCCAGTCACATTCTGTTAAAGGTCCCCAAAGCACACACATCCCTGGGTCGCTCCTCTTTCAGTTCGCTGCAGCTAGCGACTAGAACAAGCTGCAAAAAACACTCAAAGCAGACCGTTTTATCTCCATCTCTTCATTCAAAGACTCAGTCGTGGACACTCTTACTGACAGTTATGGCTGCTTCACGGGATGTATTGCTGTCTCTACCTTCTTGCTCTTTGTGTTGCTGTCTGTACCCAATAATATTTGTACCATGTTTTGTGCTGCTACCATGTTGTGCTTGATATAGTGTTGTGGTGTCTCGCTTGTTGTGATGTGTGTTTTGTCCTATTTTTTTATTTTTAATCCCAGCCCCCATCCCAGGAGCAATGAGGCCACAATGA
The DNA here is from genome assembly GCF_023373465.1 of Oncorhynchus keta. Classification (NCBI taxonomy): domain Eukaryota; kingdom Metazoa; phylum Chordata; class Actinopteri; order Salmoniformes; family Salmonidae; genus Oncorhynchus; species Oncorhynchus keta. The sequence goes on along the minus strand of NC_068442.1, from coordinate 33,718,558 downwards.
AGCAGTCATGATGGCATACACTGGAAAATGACACAAGGAGTGAAAGGAATTATGACAAAATACCCAATGATTGCTGATTCATTGCCTGGACATGGAACAAACCTTCTCACTTGATGTGAGATTACTTAAAACGCAAAACTCTACATAACAGATAACAAGAGTATGAAAGAAATGACTGTATATCTTACTTATCCAAAATAGAAATGACAGATACTTATAGGATTTAGTGCAGTTGCAGTGACCAGGAGTGACTTCTTGGATTTGGAGTCCCATAGAGATCCACTGAGACTAGATTAGAGTGAAAAGTGAAGATGCACAGTAACTACAATGATCAGATGATTATGATAACTTGACAATATGTGCAGTGTCATAACATAAATTAATATAACTTTATAGAATGACAACATAACGTGGCATTAGAGTCAGACTATGGTCATGGTTGTGGTATGATCCTACCGTACGACACTGGAAGCGGAGGACTGACCATCAGGGACCAGAGCCGGAGAGTGAGGGTACAGGGGTCAGGGGGTCTGGTGGTACTGGCAGGACATCCGTTATCCATATCACATTTCAACTCCATGGTCAATTGTTATGAAGCTTTTCAAGTTTGATGGTTGATTTGTGTTATTTATCAGCAGTTATAGAAAACATACTGGACTACATTTTACATTTACATTACATTTAAGTCATTTAGCAGACGCTCTTATCCAGAGCGACTTACAAATTGGTGCATTCACCTTATGACATCCAGTGGAACAGCCACTTTACAATAGTGCATCTAATAGATTGTTAGAGCCACAGTTGATCTTATACAGGTCATGAGACTTGAGGCTGAGACTGACATGCTGCTGATCTGTGAGGAGTAGGATCCAGCCATGTGGTTGTAGCTGTATCCATAGCCAGGAGGAGCAGGGGAGACCAGCTGGTTGGGGGAAAGGAGGCTGTGGTTGGGCGGCAGGCTCTTAGAGGGCTGGTAGGACTGAGAGGCTGTGGTACATGAAGAATTGACATTACTGGCAATACTACACAACACATATTCGACTAATGACAAGAATCACAAGCTTGTAATTTTTCTTTGAATCATGAATGTAGATAAACAGCTAAAGATGCATATCACTGAGAGTCCACAGTCATGGTCATGAGTCATGGTTGCTGTGAAAGGAACTACTTATTATCACAAACTTATATACCATTTGACTCTTGTAAGGTCATTGAACACATGTTTAGAATACTGCTCCAGTGCCATATTTAGACTCAGAGAGCCCTACTTATTCATAACCACTAAATCAGATGTCCAATGCCAGAGAAGATCGTATTATTCTCCTTCTTATGTAAGACTGCATATTTGAATTGTCATGCTGACATTTTTGTTTTTCTCACTGTTGAAATGTTGTCATTGATCATGTGAATCCTGGGGTCCTGCATTAAACAGTATTATACAAGCATTTATCTGTGTTATTGCAAACATGCACAGTATGTAAACTACATGTACACTGCTCGGTAGCCTAGTGGTTAAGAGCATTGGGACTGGCACTTATTGCTCCTGTAAGTTGTGTATCTGCTAAGTTATGTAAACATCCAACAGTAATTTTGAAATGCTCTGACAGACAGTCTGATGCTCTGTTGATTCTGAGGCATTAGCTATGCCATAGTCTCTGGTTCATGGTCATCCACGCTGTCCGGGCAAATACTCGCTACAGCATCATAGAATTCACCCTGGATAAAACAAAAGAATATGTATACGTAATTTAACAGCAACTTTAATTAGAGCAATATACTGTACCACTAAAATAACTGGAAGTGATATCCAGTAAAGTATCAGAAAACAACTGGAGTGTGTTGGAGTGTGTTGGGCAAGTTCATTTTGCATCGCTATGTCCCGTGGACGGGGTTTACACCTTCTATACCATTGTATTACATCTCTACCCACTCAGAGCGCCAGCCATTGAAAAAACAAACTTGCCCATATATTGAGGATTGTAACGGAAATGAGGTAAAATATTTTTAAAGCTTCTTTTTGGTTTCAATTAGCACTTACTGACATCATATTGCAGTAGACTGGATCCTCGGATGACCTATAATAATAATATATGCCATTTAGCTGACGCTTTTATCCAAAGCGACTTACAGTCATGTGTGCATACATTCTACGTGTGGGTGGTCCCGGGAATCGAACCCACTAACCTGGCGTTACAAGCGCCATGCTCTACCAACTGAGCCACAGAAGGACCACAACCTCTGGCAACCAATTGAACTGAGATGGCTGTTATTTGCTAAACTGGATGTGGGCATGGAGGGAGTGAGGGCTCAGCATCATGTGGTGGAGGGTAGAATCTGAAGTTGTTACAGTGATGGTCCATCCTGCTGGATCAAATCAAATGTATTTATATAGCCCTTCGTACATCAGCTGATATCTCAAAGTGCTGTACAGAAACCCAGCCTAAAACCCCAAACAGCAAGCAATGCAGGTGTAGAAGCACGGTGTCTAGGAAAAACTCCCTAGAAAGGCCAAAACCTAGGAAGAAACCTAGAGAGGAACCAGGCTATGTGGGCCAGTCCTCTTCTGGCTGTGCCGGGTGGAGATTATAACAGAACATGGCCAAGATGTTCAAATGTTCATAAATGACCAGCATGGTCGAATAATAATAAGGCAGAACAGTTGAAACTGGAGCAGCAGCACAGTCAGGTGGAAGTTGAAACTGGAGCAGCAGCATGGCCAGGTGGACTGGGGACAGCAAGGAGTCATCATGTCAGGTAGTCCTGGGGCATGGTCCTAGGGCTCAGGTCCTCTGAGAGAGAGAAAGAAAGAGAGAAGGAGAGAATTAGAGAATGCACACTTAGATTCACACAGGACACCGAATAGGACAGGAGAAGTACTCCAGATATAACAAACTGACCCTAGCCCCCCGACACAAACTACTGCAGCATAAATACTGGAGGCTGAGACAGGAGGGGTCAGGAGACACTGTGGCCCCATCCGAGGACACCCCCGGACAGGGCCAAACAGGAAGGATATAACCCCACCCACTTTGCCAAAGCACAGCCCCCACACCACTAGAGGGATATCTTCAACCATCAACTTACCATCCTGAGACAAGGCTGAGTATAGCCCACAAAGATCGGCATAAGAGAGCCCCAGTAAGCCAGTGACTCAGCCCCTGTAATAGGGTTTGAGGCAGAGAATCCCAGTGGAAAGAGGGGAACCGGCCAGGCAGAGACAGCAAGGACGGTTCGTTGCTCCAGAGCCTTTCCGTTCACCTTCCCACTCCTGGGCCAGACTACACTCAATCATATGACCCACTGAAGAGATGAGTCTTCAGTAAAGACTTAAAGGTTGAGACCGAGTTTGTGTCTCTGACATGGGTAGGCAGACCGTTCCATAACAATTGAGCTCTATAGGAGAAAGCCCTGCCTCCAGCTGTTTGCTTAGAAAATCTAGGGACAATTAGGAGGCCTGCGTCTTGTGACCGTAGCGTACGTGTAGGTATGTACGGCAGGACCAAATCAGAGAGATAGGTAGGAGGAAGCCCATGTAATGCTTTGTAGGTTAGCAGTAAAACCTTGAAATTTTACAGGAAGCCAGTGTAGAGAGGCTAGCACTGGAGTAATATGATCTAATTGTTTGGTTCTAGTCAGGATTCTAGCAGCCGTATTTAGCACTAACTGAAGTTTATTTAGTGCTTTATCCGGGTAGCCGGAAAGTAGAGCATTGCAGTAGTCTAACCTAGAGGTGACAAAAGCATGGATTAATTTTTCTGCATCATTTTTGGACAGAAGGTTTCTGATTTTTGCAATGTTACGTAGATGGAAAAAAGCTGTCCTCGAAATGGTCTTGATATGTTCTTCAAAAGAGAGATCAGGGTCCAGAGTAACGCTGAGGTCCTTCACAGTTTTATTTGAGACGACTGTACAACCATTAAGATTAATTGTCAGATTCAACAGAAGATCTCTTTGTTTCTTGGGACCAAGAACAAGAACAAGCATCTCTGTTTTGTCCGAGTTTAATAGTAGAAAGTTTGCAGCCATCCACTTCCTTATGTCTGAAACACATGCTTCTAGCGAGGGCAATTTTGGGGCTTCACCATGTTTCATTGAAATGTACAGCTGTGTGTCATCCGCATAGCAGTGAAAGTTAACATTATGTTTTCGAATAACATCCCCAAGAGGTAAAATATATAGTGAAAACAATAGTGGTCCTAAAACGGAACCTTGAGGAACACCGAAATTTACAGTTGATTTGTCAGAGGACAAACCATTCACAGAGACAAACTGATATCTTTCCGACAGATAAGATCTAAACCAGGCCAGAACTTGTCCGTGTAGACCAATTTGGGTTTCCAATCTCTCCAAAAGAATATGGTGATCGATGGTATCAAAAGCAGCACTAAGGTCTAGGAGCACGAGGACAGATGCAGAGCCTCGGTCCGATGCCATTAAAATGTAATTTACCACCTTCACAAGTGCCGTCTCAGTGCTATGATGGGGTCTAAAACCAGACTGAAGCATTTCGTATACATTGTTTGTCTTCAGGAAGGCAGTGAGTTGCTGCGCAACAGCCTTCTCTAAAACTTTTGAGAGGAATGGAAGATTCGATATAGGCCGATAGTTTTTTTTATATTTTCTGGGTCAAGGTTTGGCTTTTTCAAGAGAGGCATTATTACTGCCACTTTTAGTGAGTTTGGTACACATCCGGTGGATAGAGAGCCGTTTATTATGTTCAACATAGGAGGGCCAAGCACAGGAAGCAGCTCTTTCAGTAGTTTAGTTGGAATAGGGTCCAGTATGCAGCTTGAAGGTTTAGAGGCCATGATTATTTTCATCATTGTGTCAAGAGATATAGTACTAAAACACTTGAGCGTCTCTCTTGATCCTAGGTCCTGGCAGAGTTGTGCAGACTCAGGACAACTGAAGTTTGGAGGAATACGCAGATTTAAAGAGGAGTCCGTAATTTGCTTTCTAATAATCATAATCTTTTCCTCAAAGAAGTTCATGAATTTATCACTGCTAAAGTGAAAGTCTTCCTCTCTTGGGGAATGCTGCTTTTTAGTTAGCTTTGCGACAGTATCAAAAAGGAATTTCGGATTGTTCTTATTTTCCTCAATTAAGTTCGAAAAATAGGATGATCGAGCAGCAGTAAGGGCTCTTCGGTACTGCACGGTACTGTCTTTCCAAGCTAGTCGGAAGACTTCCAGTTTGGTGTGGCGCCATTTCCGTTCCAATTTTCTGGAAGCTTGCTTCAAAGCTTGGGTATTTTCTGTGTACCAGGGAGCTAGTTTCTTATGAGAAATGTTTTTAGTTTTTAGGGGTGCAACTGCATCTAGGGTATTGCGCAAGGTTAAATTGAGATCCTCAGTTAGGTGGTTAACTGATTTTTGTCCTCTGGCGTCCTTGGGTAGACAGAGGGAATCTGGAAGGACATCAAGGAATCTTTGTGTTGTCTGTGAATTTATAGCACGACTTTTGATGTTCCTTGGTTGGGGTCTGAGCAGATTATTTGTTGCAATTGCAAACGTAATAAAATGGTGGTCCGATAGTCCAGGATTATGAGGAAAAACATTAAAATCCACAACAATTATTCCATGGGACAAAACTAGGTCCAGCGTATGACTGTGACAGTGAGTGGGTCCAGAGACATGTTGGACAAAACCCACTGAGTCGATGATGGCTCTGAAAGCCTTTTGGAGTGGGTCTGTGGACTTTTCCATGTGAATATTAAAGTCACCAAAGATTATAATATTATCTGCTATGACTACAAGGTCCGATAGGAATTCAGGGAACTCAGTGAGAAACGCTGTATATAGCCCAGGAGGCCTGTAAACAGTAGCTATAAAAAGTGATTGAGTAGGCTGCATAGATTTCATGACTAGAAGCTCAAAAGACAAAAACTTCATTTTTTTTTTTGTAAATTGAAATTTGCTATCGTAAATGTTAGCAACACCTCCGCCTTTACGGGATGCACGGGGGATATGGTCACTAGTGTTGCCAGGAGGTGAGGCCTCATTTAAAACAGTAAATTCATCAGGCTTAAGCCATGTTTCAGTCAGGCCAATCACATCAAGATTATGATCAGTGATTAGTTCATTGACTTTAATTGCCTTTGAAATAAGGGATCTAACATTAAGTAGCCCTATTTTGAGATGTGAGGTATCATGATCTCTTTCAGTAATGACAGGAATGGAGGTGGTCTTTATCCTTGTGAGATTGCTAAGGCGAACACCGCCATGTTTAGTTTTGCCCAACCTAGGTCGAGGCACAGACACGGTCTCAATGGTGATAGCTGAGCTGACTACACTGACTGTGCTAGTGGCAGACTCCACTATGCTGGCAGGCTGGCTAACAGCCTGCTGCCTGGCCTGTACCCTATTTCATTGTGGAGCTAGAGGAGTTAGAGCCCTGTCTATGTTGGTAGATAAGATGAGAGCACCCTCCAGCTAGGATGGAGTCCGTCACTCCTCAGCAGGTCAGGCTTGGTCCTGTTTGTGGGTGAGTCCCAGAAAGAGGGCCAATTATCTACAAATTCTATCTTTTGGGAGGGGCAGAAAACAGTTTTCAACCAGTGATTGAGTTGTGAGACTCTGCTGTAGAGCTCATCACTCCGCCTAACTGGGAGGGGGGCAGAGACAATTACTCGATGCCGACACATCTTTTTAGCTGCTCAGCAGCTGCTCTGCTGTACCATGACCATTCCAACTGAACCATGGGGAATCACTCCTGGCACACTGTCTGTGTGATCTCCTGAATCAATGTTGACTTCTCATGGCAACATTTCTGTGTTTTTGTCAAACCACATTGCATTTTGGGGCGTATACTACCACCTACTTTCGAGTCCATTCGCTCATTTTCATACTATAATAATATAATATATGCCATTTAGCAGACGCTTTTATCCAAAGCGACTTACAGTCATGTGTGCATACATTCTATGTATGGGTGGTCCCGGGAATCGAACCCACTACCCTGGCGTTACAAGCGCCATGCTCTACCAACTGAGCTACAGTCATACCTCTGACATGCTGTAATGATAAATAATAATAATAATAATAATTTTTAAAAAGTGGTGTAATAGCCTACAGTTTTCTTGAAATGTAGTTTGATTAATGTGATAGGCTCATGTCTTACATGTACGGTGTATCCCTGTCCCCACTTTATTTTGCCGGTGTTGTTCCGAAAATCGCCCCCTGCCATAATCCCTCCCCCTCCCTTCTAATTTCCTTAATTTTGTGGCTAGAGTGAAATATTTTCTGTGACACAAATCAGAGTCAAATACTTTCTATAGAACAAACTTCACAAACTTCATAGGCAACCGAAATTAATAATTCATGTATGTGCGTTATATTAAACATAGAGGGAATAACTATGGATGAATATGGCTGAATTATTATCCTTACACTTTAAAAAATACTAGTCAAATAAGACATGGGAGAGATGACGAGTTTTGGCAAAGAGATGTATTTATAGACTAATACAAAATCAGTCGCGGATTTCGGTATCCGGGACATGGCGGGGGCGGCACGAGAGGGCGCCGAAGGGGGATTCTTATAAAATGTATACGTTTGATTTGGGTCGCCAAATGCGCCGAGTGGTGTTTTGGGGTTGCACTTTGGACTAGTAGTAAATAAGGAGAATGGAGCGGAAACAGTTCAGACACGAAATCAAGCGTACCTACCCTCATTGGTCCATTCGAGTTGCTATGAAATTGAAACCACGCCTTCAGATTGTATCGCTACAAAAATTACGTCTGGACACTGAGACCGATCATACTTCTTCTTCATTAAACAAAGTTAACAGACATCTACTAACTATGACTCTAAAATTCACAAAATGTCAATCTGTACTAATCACTGGAGCGAGCAGAGGCCTCGGTCTACAAATGGTGAAAGACCTGGCAAGAAGCACCGAGAGACCCAAAACAATAATAGCGACTGTTCGCAATCCAGCCGCAGCACAGGTAGGAGAACATCATGTTCAACTTGTTTGGTGAATTTCCACGTAATGGAAATACACGTTTGAGGATTCGCCTTTGCTTTAAACTTAGGGATATATAATAAAAGTTGATCTTCATTTCAGGATCTTCAAAATATTGCCAAGTCCTGCAAAGGTGTTTATATTGTACAGCTTGGTGAGTTGCATAGCCTACATCATTTGTAAAACTTGGACACAGGAGCTAGGGTGCAGTGTGATGCTGATTTGCCACATTTTGTTGGGTAATCGGTATATGATCCCATGTGCATCATGTGCCATGCATGGTTTGGATACATGCCCCATTGTGCCGTACTTGTTAAACAAGCAAAAGGCACAAGAAACACTGTATTGGTATTTCCCCGTGTGTTCCTCTCAGGGATTTTCTCCCTTCAAACTCATTGGAGTAACTAAAACGTATATTACACGCTCAATTATATGTTTGTAGGACTCAACAGAACATGCTGAAATCCCAAACTGAAGTAAACCAATACTGTAAAAAAAACAAGGAGAAAAACGAAAACTAAATTCTGTTTGTTTCCTGTGAAGTTCCTTTTTGAATGGTAATGGGTCTATGATCTCTTTCGTATCAGATGTTGTCAGCCAGTCAAGTATAGACTCAGCATTGCAAGCGGTGTCATCTATACTTGGAAGTGATGGGCTGAATTGCCTCATAAACAACGCAGCCATCAATCTATCCACTGATCTGAAGACAGTGACACCTGACGCCATGATGAAGACTTTCGAGAGTAATACTGTTGCCCCTCTTTTTGTCACCAAGGTAAATCAATGTGTTTCACCTCTAGAAGAGCATGTATGAGAAATATCTTAATTTTCTTGTAGCACAGAGGATATTTTTATTCATGCCCAAATCACACACATTTATGAAAAGTGTCCTACTTCATAAGAAACCTGTATTCTCGCAACTATCTCTAGATCACATCATGTTGTTTCTTGTAGGCATTTCTGCCATTGCTACAGGCAGCTGCTGCACGGGGCACTGGAATGGGGATCCATAGAGCAGCTGTCATTAACATCTCTTCCATACTCGGCTCCATTAAGGTCAACTGGGGAGCCGGAGCAGCCTTCAAAAGCTATGCCTACAGAACCTCAAAGGTGAACAGCAACCATAATGAGCCGTTTCGACAAAGCCCATATAAACATTACAGACCATCTCTGGTTGCAATATTAAGCATAGAATGTTTGGGTGTGGCGATAGTTAATCTGACTGTTCTTATGTGTACATATTCATTACATGTCCTGTCCATCTCATTTTGTTTATATATATATGCAGGCTGCCTTGAACATGACGACAAGGTGTCTGGCCACTGACCTGGAATCTGAAGGGATTCTGTGCATGGCTCTTCACCCTGGCTGGGTGCGCACTGACATGGGTGGCCCACATGTGAGTGTCCCATACTCTTGGTTGAGGCATTTTATGGTTGGGTCCTTTAGAATACATAAAAATACATGGCTGTGTATTTCAATGAGTTGACAGTTGATATGGTGCATTTCCTGTCTCTTATGGATCAGGCGGATTTGAGTCCGGAGGAGAGCATATCATCTTTGCTGTCTGTTATCACTGATCTGACAGAAAATAATCATGGGGGATTCTTGGACTACTCTGGAAACAATCTACAATGGTGAACCTCAACTTGGAAACAGTAACTTGTGGAATGGGTTATGTGCAGTTTTTCAGCTGGTGCTGCCAACAGTTCACTGGGACAAAACACAGCAGAGATCACAGAATAGAACAAACAACTGCAACATCATGCTATTATGTTGCTCAGCAATCTCTGATTCCTTTGTATCTAGTTGGTCCGAGAGAGAACTTGGAGATTTGACATTTTAAATTGGAGACTTTGTTTCATCTGAGTGGTTTGGGTTGAGGTTACACTTTCTAAAGGTAATCTCACTGTTTGAATACAAAATATATACTGTATAATACATATATAGGAATAACAATGTTTTGCCATTCAAAGGTTTTATTCAATCCATTTCTTTCAAATTATAATAAGAACGTGATTAATCTGTATAGTATATTGTTGTTATGATGACACCAGTATAATGGGAAATGTACAGATACTGTTGTTTATAGGCAGGTGAGGCGTAGAGAAGAGATCAGTTGAACTAGGGCTGATCCATCTCTTCTGATGTGAGAGAGGAAGGCATGGTATCCAGAGCTCCGATTTCTGTAAGGTAGATGACAAAACATTTGAGTGAGCACAGTTAGATGGTTATAACTGATTAGGACTATGCTAGTATTTGTTCTGTTCCAAATGTTGTAGCAAGATATAGCCAAGAATCTTGACTAGAAATGTAATCTGTAAATACATTTGAAATACAAATATAACCAGACCATATGAAAAACATGATTATTTTACTATTTTTGGAACATGTCAAAAAACCTGATTTTTATTCATTAAAAAAATAACAATCAAGAGAATGCTGTCAGTGTTTTTGCTGTAATTAATTGTTGTAATTAAACATTAATAACAGACACCATGAACTTACCTTTAAGTTTCAGGTATGATAAGAAGTCAATGACAGTGTGTATTACATCCTCATCTGCTATTCTCAAGGCACCTGCAAAATAAGAGACCATCATGAGGTGTAGACTACACGGAGTAAAGCAGACTTACTGTACAGTATGTCATCTACTCTAAATATAATTGATTTACCCTCTCATAGGCCAATGAAATGTAGGCTATACGATTTGACAAGGCTTTAGCTTCTCACCTGTTTTGAAGTCATCGTCCAGGGGCATGCCTCTCTTTCCAGCAAGGCCATGCTTGTCACTGAGAGTGCGGTGACCGTCAATGCCGTCTGAACAACAAAACAAAAACATAGTTTGCGCAGCTGATTTTGACCCATTCCCTAGATGAAATCCCCTTCATTACACACAAACACCGCAACCCTGCCTAAAGCTCACATGACGGCATAAGGCATCCTTTATGATGGTGTGTTTTTCCTTTTATCTGTCAAGAGTCTGAAAAGCAACCTGCAGGGCTTGAGTCATTGAATTGCTGGAAAACATATATTCACCAATGAAATGCGTGAAAGAAAGGCACATAATCATTGACGGAAACAGAACTTGCAATGTTTTTATACATTTTATATATATATCCATCTGAAATTACTATTTTACCCTTCTTCTTTGCATATATAATATATATATATATCATAAGAGGGGCAAGGAGCAGGAAAGACAATGGTTGAAATTACAATATACCTCACCCCATCAACAACTTTAATAAAGGTTTGAGTCAACAGGGCTAGTAATAGTGCACTGAATAATCATGTAAGAGCACTAATTATCTGAAGTGTAATCCTTGAATTTTGACGTTAACCCTTAGCCCTTGATGCGTTTCCCACAGTCATCACGGATCAAGTATAATTACATGCAAAAATGAAATTATCAACTTTGTTCTGACAGTGCCTCTTAGATTAAAAGATCCTGTATCATGGTTTAATAATTCATAAACAAGTGGAAAAACAAACCAATAAACATAAAGTGGCCATGGCTGTGATAAACACTTGGTTGTTGCATTAAGAGTTAAGTCTGCAAATAATAAACAGAGGAGCAAGGCGTCACAGAGCAATTCCTCTGCTGACTTCAATGTCCTGCAGGAGCTATCTTACATTGACTTAGCAGTTCTTCTCTCCCCCTTACGCTGGGATTATCCTTTATCTGTGTTAGGTGATCAATACGACCTGAAACACAGGGATGATGGCATTTTACCTAAATTTACAACAAGGACCTGTGTTATGGGATACATCCTCATTCTGTGTTGACAATAATCCATGAACCTTGGGAATAAATGTGTTCCTGTGCAAATAGGCTTTTCAAAATATAGTCATTTAAAAGGATATAACAAATTAAAATGTTCTGTGTCATCCAATAACGACACAGAACAAGTTTGTTGGAATACATCATGCCACATTACACAGCCAGGTGAAATGTGAAAAAGTATAATAAAAGTATAAACAAATACGAGAAGAGCATGATAATGGAGACAGGGCAGGTGTGTAAATTATAGTTTAGTTAAAAGTACTTGATAGTGACATTTTGACAGTTGTGTGAAAGAGTACATGTATTTAATACATAACAGTCACTTACGGGGACCTAAAAGGTAGCCAGCACTGTTTAGTGTCCACCCTCGCTTCTCTTTACCCTGTTATGAGGCAAACACACACACACACACACACACACACACACACACACACACACACACACACACACACACACACACACACACACACACACACACACACACACACACACACACACACACTCAAATCAGATTCATTATACACGCTGTACAATCATCAGTTTTCTCAACAATTTATCTTATTTTCTGAATGCGAATTGCTTGACCTGACTATAGTGCAAGAACTCAATTATCTCAGTGCTTGTTATGGTGTTATGTCTAGATAATAGACAACAACGTTCATATAATTGTAATGTTGCTTGCAATAGCCTACTTGTAGTTAAAACAATGAGAAAATAAGAGCATTTAAAACAACATTTTGCCAAATACAATAAAATGTTGACCTACCGCAATCACTAATCCAATTGTTTCTGACAGAGCTGCAAACAAAATTAGTGATATGCACACTACTCCAAAAGACTTCTTCATCTAAATCAAGATATTAAAAAGGTGTTAGTTGTAGAAAAACTCTCAATTTTAGAAGTTAAAAGTTGCAAAACAAACATTTCCAAAGAAGTCTTAAAGCGGCTTACCTTTAAAGTTTTGTTCAACAGTACAAGAGATAAAATATAATTTAAAAGTTTAAGGCTTTCTTCAAAATAGGTATGCTTATAGAGTAAGCAAAAATACAATGCAATATTGCAGCAAAGAGATCTTCAATGTCCCTGTCGTGCTTCTGGTTTAGAAGAGAATGATTTTGATGGCCTTTTATAATACACCCCCCACTAAAAAAAATCCTGTTCCTGAAATTCAGACGTCACAACTACCTTCCCCCTCCTGTAGTGGTCATGTCATGATGAAATTACAATAACATCATCATGTTCTTTTTGCAACCTTATGAGACATTGAGTTGGACAATAGTTCTTAAAGTCAGATACATTTTATCACTAATAGAATCTCACGTGATGTCATTTGTAGAAAACATTTTATTATGCATGTATGCATGTCAAAACGAACACTGCTATAAGATCAGTAAATGTAAAATATTAATGTTAGAGCCTCTATGACTGGTAAGATGGTTCAAATGTAAAAATACAAAAACAGTACATACAAACATAGCCTTGAGATAAAAGATAAATTAGGAAGACAAGGGGATACATTTCCATGGGTTTGTGGACAGGTCAATTTTAATAGTCAGAAAAGCAGGAATTCCATAATGGAAAGGTGATATCTATTTCGTAACAATGCATTGGAACTTTTCTGTAGCCTTTATCAACAAACAGTTACCTTAAAAAGCGACTAAAAGGAGATTTTTAAAAAAATAAGTGTTTTTAGATATGGTGATAGGTTACAAAAAGGAGAACAACTACTCACTCAGAGCTTTAAATTAAGTTCTTTATTGAATTAACAGATCAGATATAACAAGAGCCTGAATTATATGAAAATGTCATCCTATCATTGACAGTTTCCATTCATACTGGAGGAGGATGGTAGTTACAGGCTGGACCAAAGAGTACACTAGAAAAGCCACTCCCAGGGCACCATGAACTTCCATTCCAATGAAAGTACAGGTCAGCAGCAACCAAGAGAGAGCAAAATGGGATTCCAACCGCGTGTAACAAAGGCAGGAACCTTTGGACTCTTTGTAAAATGGTTTGTCCTTCCTTAGCTGTCTGGTCTGATCCAGCAAGGGCTACTGGCGGATCTAAAAGTTCTTGTGTCCATTTGTCATTGGTCTGTGTGGAAAATCCTCCATTGTAACATACATCACACATTGAGCAATGTTCTGATCCATTATGACATGGGAAAGGAACTCCATCCGAAGAACTCAATCCTGAAGATATATGGCTGCCTTCTTTCATATTGATGACATGAATGTTGATCACACCACCACACAATCCATTTGTTGAAGTTTTCTTCAGGGAGAGGTTGCTGAAGAGATAATACATTTTTTTATGAACACTCCTGACTCAACACCTTTATACAGTCTAAAAGCATTGTATACCAACCATACAGGACAGCTCTATTTTGACACCTTGATTGTGAATAAAGAGTAGATGCATTACAACCACTAACTATTCCAGTTAAGTCCTACCTGCATTTTATTTCTTGTTCTTGTCTTGTATTTAATTGTATAGGCCTATCACAACATGGTCGGCTTAGCTCTTGGTTGCCAGGTTGGGCTCTTGCACAGGTGGGACTCTTGTCTGGAAGGAACAGGGCTATAATTCCATCCTTCGTAATAGCAACACATCCACATCTGCCGTCACTGTTTAGCTGGACTCTGCATGGCTGTGCTATAGCGACAGGTGCAACTTCCGATGCAGGTAATGGGCTCTGTTGCTCAGAAGAGGCCTTTCTTCGTCGTTCACAATGCATTCTTTTGGCAAACAATCCCGTTGGCAACATTGTTTCAACCAATGCAAGTTGACAATCGAAGCCTGAAAGTTTTCTCCTCACCTCCTGCAAGATTAAATATCATAGATGAAGTTAAGAAAAGTAATTGATTTATAAAGTCAAGTAGGCCGAAAACACATTATCTGCAGATATTTCCACAAACCCTTATTATTTTCTTTGAGACCCCAAGTCCTCTGCGTATGCAATGATCAGACATTTTTCCAATGTTGGCAAGCGCTGAATTAATTAAACAAATTCTGAACGTGAAAGACTGCTTATTATAGATTAAAGCAGTGACTAAAATGATGTTTTCCGATGTAGACAGACAGCGCGCTTGTCTCGCTTCTCGGAGACAGAGGCTGTGAGAAGAGTCGCACAGCGCACTAGCTGTTCATCCAATGTGCAAGGGTTGTCAATCATTATATGATGACGTCACGTGAGCGTGACGCTCAAACGTCGTTCTTGTTCTTTTGTTGTCTATCACGGAACCCAAACCAGCTGCGCGCGTGCGCCATCGTGCATACATTTATTTTGTCCCCTCACACCAAAAGTGATCACAACAAGCAGGTTAAAATATCAAAACAAACTCTGAAACAATTATATTAATTTGGGGACAGGTCGAAAAGCATTTATGGCAATTTAGCTAGTTAGCTTGCACTTGCTAGCTAATTTGTCCCATTTGGCTAGCTTGCTGTTGCTAGCTAATTTGTCCTGGGATATAAAAATTGAGTTGTTATTTTACCTGAAATGTACAAGGTCCTCTACTCAGTCAATTAATCCACACATAAAACGGTTAACTGAATCGTTTATAGTCATCTCTCTTTCTTCCAGGCCTTTTCTTCTCTTGACTTTATATTGCAATTGTCAACTTTCATAAATTAGGTGCATTACCGCCACTGACCTTCGTCTTTCAGTCACCCACGTGGGTATAACTAATGAGGAGATGGCTCGTGGGTACCTGCTTCAATAAACCAATGACGAGATGGAAGATGCAGGACTTGCAGCCGATTTATTTTTCGCCCGTGCAATAATTGAATAATGTAGATTTTTAAATTTATTTTGCAACACTCGCCTGTGGCCAGCCTGTAACTCATATAGAACTATGAAAAAATATTTGGCCTAGCTATCAACAACTAGCTTTGAGAAACGTTAATGGAAACGTTTGTACTCTTCTCTCAGAATGTGGATAAACTTGAGAAAAATGTGTCTGAAAAGCCTAATTTCTTTAGATTTAAGTTTGCCAGGCTGAAAATGCCCGGCCATTGTCAATAACCCTTTCCCTATCTCTCCCAACCAGCCTATCTACACAACGAATCCCATTCAGGAATCAGAAATATGTCTGAGACAGTGACAACATCCACATGCACTGGGACCTTTTCAGTCAACAGAATCAACCAGGGATCATACTCACTGTGTTTGGAGTATGTCTCTTTGGAGGTGAAGAGCTAGCTTTCTAACGTTAGCTCTTTTTTAAAATTGTAATGACCTGGCCTGATCGTAAAGGAACAATTGTCCAGACAATTGATGGGTTAATAAACCATGAATTCGTAACCTCAAACTCCACACAGGCGGGCCTCCCCGATGACGCAGTGGTTAAGGGCGCAACAGGGCCAGCTGTGCCACCAGAGATCCTGGGTTTGCGCCCAGGCTCTGTTGTAACCGGCCGTGACCGGGAGGTCCGTGGGGCGACACACAATTGGCCTAGCGTCGTCCGGGTTAGGAAGGGCTTGGCCGGTGGGGATGCCCTTGTCTCATCGCGCACCAGCGACTCCTGTGGTGGGCCTGGCGCAGTGCACGCTAACCAAGGTTGCCAGGTGCACGGTGTTTCCTCCGCACACTGGTGCGGCTGGCCTCCGGGTTGGATGCGCGCTGTGTTAAGAAGCAGTGCGGCTTGGTTGGGTTGTGTATTGGAGGACGCATGACTTTCAACCTTCGTCTCTTCCGAGCCCATACGGGAGTTGTAGCGATGAGACAAGATAGTAGCTACTAAAAAAATTGGATACCATGAAATTGGGGAGAAAAAGGGGTCCAATTTAAAAAACGAAATTACATTAAACTCCACACAGGCTACTGTTTGGCCGCAGCCCACGCCAAATAAATGAAAGATACCCATATAAGCAACTGTGATATTCTCTTGTGAAGACCAGACATAAGAGAGAACAATGGCTAAACATGGTCTTAATTTGCAATGCTCCACCCCCCTTTGTTTCCTTAAGGAATCGTCAAACCACTCTTCTAGAGGGAGAGTCATTGTTCAGTGATGGCACCTCCATTACATTTGATACTTTCAAAGACCTTGCCACTGAACTTGATTGTTTTTATATTCTATATAGAACAGTATCTGTCAAATTACAGTTGTGTCCATGTTTGGGTACAAAGGAGGCAAATTCTGTAATCATATGTGAATGTTTTTGTCCCACATCAACAACTTTCACCATCAAGCTGATATTGAAAATCTTCGGTAGTCCTCTTTTAGGGTTCATCATGTCTAAAATCATGTTTTGGCATCTCCAACTATGGACTGATCGAAATAACCATCAACCTGGCAATGACGATATCTAAGGAAGTCTCAAGGTTTTGCTCGCCTGAGGTAGAGTATCTCATGATAAGCTGTAGACCACACTATCTACCTAGAGTGTTTTAATCTGTATTTTTCATAGCTGTCTAAATACCACCACAGACCGATGCTGGCATTAAAACCGCACTCAATGAGCTGTATACCGCCATAAGCCAACAGGAAAACACTCATCCAGCGGCGCTCCTAGTGGCCGGGGACTTTAATGCAGGGAAACTTAAATCAGTTTTACCAAATTTCTATCAGCATGTTAAATGTGCAACCAGAGGGGAAAAAAATATTAGACCACATATACTCCACACACAGAGATGCATACAAAGCTCTCCCATGCCCCCCATTTAGCAAATATGACCATAATTCTATCCTCCTGATTCCTGCTTACAAGCAAAAATTAGAGCAGGAAGCACCCGTGACTGGGTCTATAAAAAAACTGGTCAGAGGAAGCAGATGCTAAACTGCAGGACTGTTTTGCTAGCACAGACTGGAATATGTTCTGGGATTCTTCCGATTGCATTGAGGAGTACACCACATCAGTCACTGGCTTTATCAATAAGGGCATAGAGGATGTCGTCCCTACAGTGACTGTATATTCGCACTCAGCTAAAGGGTAGGGCTGCTGCTTTCAAAGAGCTGGACTCTAACCCAGAAGCTTATAAGAAATCCCACTATGCCCTCCGACGAACCATCAAACGGGCAAAGCGTCAATACAGGACTAAGATCGAATCCTACTACACCGACTTCGACACTCGTCGGATGTACCAGGGCTTGCAAACTATTACAGACTACAATGGGAAGCACAGCCGAGAGCTGCCCAGTGAGATGAGCCTACCAGACGAGCTAAATAACTTCTATGCTCACTTCGAGGCAAGTAACAGTGAAGCATACATGAGAGCATCAGCTGTTCCGAACGACTGTGTGATCACGCTCTCCGCAGCCGATGTGAGTAAGACCTTTAAACAGGTCAACATTCACAAGGCCGCAGGGTCAGACGGATTACCAGGACTGCGCTGACCAACTGGCAAGTGTCTTCACTGACATTTTCAACCTCTCCCTGTCTGAGTCTGTAATACCAACATGTTTCAAGCAGACCACCATAGTCTCTGTACCCAAGAACATTAAGGTAACCTGCCTAAATGACTACCGATCCGTACCACTCACCTCTGTAGCCATGAAATGCTTTGAAAGGCTGGTCATGGCTCACATCACCATAATCCCAGAAACCCTAGACCCACTCCAATTTGCATACCACACCAACAAATCCACAGATGATGCAATCTCTTTTGCACTCCACACTGCCCTTTCACACCTTTCACAAAAGGAACACCTATGTGAGAATGCTATTCTTTGACTACAGCTCATCGTTCAACACCATAGTGCCCTCATAGCTAAGGACCCTGGGACTAAACACCTCTTTCTGCAACTGGATCCGGGACTTCCTGACGGGCCGCCCCAGGTGGTAAGGGTAGGTAACAACACATCTGCCACGCTGATCCTCAACACGGGGGCCCCTCAGGGGTGCGTGCTCAGTCCCCTCCTGTACTCCCTGTTCACTCATGACTGCACGGCCAGGCACGACTCTAACACCATCATTAAGTTTTCTGATGACACAACAGTGGTAGGCCTGATCACCGACAACGATGAAACAGCCTACCTGGCTGTAAATCTGGGGAGATAAGATAGGACAGGGAGAGCCCCTCCAGAGCTCTAGTATCTGGGGGAGACTGGAACTGTCAGCCGAGTGGTTATAAACTGTGGTGAGACTCATGAGAAAATCCCTATGTTCGTGTGTATGTATGTGCGTAGGTTAGAATGGTATAATAGGATTTGTGTATGCACGAGAGAGCATACGCAAATAAACCTGGATCTGATCAATTGTGAGCTGGGAATTCTGTCTGTTTTATTTAAGACCAGAACTTTACAACCTCTGGGTATCAGACAGATAAAGATAATTGGAATTTATGAACATTGCTTACAAAATTACTGAACACTTATAAAAAACAATCAATCTTTAACATAATCACTAGTTAACTACACATGGTTGATGATATTACTAGTTTAACTAGCTTGTCCTGCATTGCAAATAATCAATGTGGGGCGGCAGCGTCGCCTAGTGGTTAGAGTGTTGGACTAGTAACCGGAAGGTTGCAAGTTCAAACCCCCGAGCTGACAAGGTACAAATCTGTCGTTCTGCCCCTGAACAGGCAGTTAACCCACTGTTCCCAGGCTGTCATTGAAAATAAGAATGTGTTCTTAACTGACTTGCCTGGTTAAATAAAGGTAAAATAAATACAATTTTAAAAAATGCGGTACCTGTTAGTTTATCATCGCATCACAGCCTACTTCGCCAAACTGGTGATGATATAACAAGCGCATTCGCAAAAAAGCACTGTCGTTGCACAATGTACCTAACCATAAACATCAATGCCTTCTTAAAATCAATACACAAGTATATATTTTTAAACCTGCATATTTAGTTAAAATAAATTAATGTTAGCAGGCAATAATATCTAGGAAAATTGTGTCACTTCTCTTGCGTTCTGTGCAAGCAGAGTCAGGGTATATGCAGCAGTTTGGGCCATCTGACTCATTGCGAACTGTGTGAAGACCATTTCTTCCTAACAAAGACCGTAATTAATTTGACATAATTTGACATAATTATGACATAACATTGAAGGTTGTGCAACGTAACAGCAATATTTAGACTTATGGATGCCGCCCGTTAGATAAAATACAGAATGATTTTTACTGAAAGAATAAACTTTTTGTTTTCTAAATGAGTTTCCGGATTTGACCATATTAATGACCTAAGGCTCGTATTTCTGTGTGTATATTATAATTAAGTCTGATTTTATATTTGATAGAGCAGTCTGACTGAGCGGTGGTAGGCAGCAGCAGGCTCATAAGCATTCATACCAACAGCACTTTCCTGCGTTTGCCAGCAGCTCTTCGCAATGCTTGAAGCACAGTGCTGTTTATGACTCCAAGCCTATCAACTCCCGAGATTAAGCTGGCAATACTATAGTGCCTATAAGAGCATCCAATAGTCAAAGGTATATGAAATACAATGGTATAGAGAGAAATAGTCCTATAATTCCTATAATAACTACAATCTCCAACTTCTTAACTGGGAATATTGAAGACTCATGTCAAAAAGGAACCACCAGCTTTCATATGTTCTCATGTTCTGAGCAAGGAACTTAAACGTTAGCTTTTTTACATGCCACATATTGCACTTTTACTTTCTTCTCCAACTTCTCACAGTGTTTTTGCATTATTTAAACCAAATCTGAAAATGTTTCATTATTTATTTGAGACTATAGATGGTTATTTATGTATTATATTAAGTTTAAATAAAGTGTTCATTCAGTATTATTGTAATTGTCATTATTACAAATATATATATAAAAATCGTCCGATTAATTCCTATCGGCTTTTTTTGGTCCTCCAATAATCGGTATCGGTGTTGAAAAATCATAATCGGTCGACCTCTAGTCCAAGCACACCAAGACAGTCGTAAAGAGGGCACGAAAAAACCTATTCCCCCCCAGGAGACTGAAAAGATTTGGCATGGATCCTCAGATCCTCAAAACGTTTTACAGCTGCACCATCGAGAGCATCCTGACGGGTTGCATCACTGCCTGGTATGGCAACTGCTCGGTCTCCGACCGCAAGGCACTACAGAGGGTAGTGCGCTCGGCCCAGTACATCACCGGGGCCAAGCTTCCTTCCATCCAGGACCTCTATACCATGCGGTGTCAGAGGAAGGCCCTAGAAATTGTCTAGCCACCCTAGTCATAGACTGTGCACGGTAAGCGGTACCGTAGCGCCAAGTCTAGGTCCAAGAGGGTAAATGCATCACACTTTAAGTACAGTTTCATGTCATTTAGCTGAATGGCTAGGCATGGCCCAGCTTTCCATAGGTCCTGGGAAATGCTGACCTATTTGTCCAACACCTTAATTGTCTTCATCATTGGTATTATTTGGTAACATTTGGGCCTCAATTATTTCTTCAACATTATAGTGCTCTACTTTGCTATGTACATCACAGCACTTTTTTATTGAGTTTACATCAGGCATATAACCAGTTTTTCTACCGCATAATTATGTTATGTATCAGTTTGTTCTTGTGATCATTGGAAAGGAACCAGAGGAGGTATCTATTTGAGACTCTTCTTTCTCACCCTTATTGGTATGCACTGGCTGTGGCTTCAGCTGGAGGTGGGCAGCAGTGTGTGTCTAGGGAGGGACCAAATGGGCCTTTTGTGTATGGGCTCTAATCAATACATATCACTGAAGTATTACAGATTATGTGCTCGAAATGTAAAAGTAATTCCAGATTGAGCCGACATATGCAGCATTTACCGTGAATGCAGTCTCCACTAACGCATGAACATTTCCTTTAAATGTCAGTCATGCTGTAACGCCGAACTTCCGCGATACAGATTGAATAGAGCTTCTACTTCTTAAGCTCATAGATTTTCAATCAGATGATTCGGATGAAGTGCAAGTGAGAGAGAATGTAGGGATTTTTTTGTTGTGTATTTACTACTTTCTATTTTTACTTTCCTACCCCTTTAGCGGGGTACCATGATGACAGCAGTGTCCTTATGTTATGACCTCTGTTAATATAATCATAATCTTGACAGTTGAAGTTATCATCTCTGTTGCAGATTTTGGTCCCGTCTTCTGGAATGGAGGCCCAAACACGTCTTATTAATGCAACATCAATTCCCTTGTTCCTTCGACTTCTAGGTAAGGAGTACTGTGTTGAGTAGTTGTCTTATTGGACAGGTTGTTCAGAATGTATGCAAAGCCAACTGAACTGCACTTAGTAGCACTGAAAGAGGTTGTGTCTCTCTCACATTGTGTCCTGTGTTCCCAGACCTATGTGACGTGTCTGCCCAACCGTATGGGCATGTATTTCACATATGAGTAAAAACATATATCTTCCCCCGATGTATGTAGAACATGTGGAAGGAAAGCATTCCTCACTTAAAAAGACTATCAGGATGAACGTTTTCATATTTTTTCAAATATGTGAAATCAATGTGTTCGATAGAATATTATGTTAGAAGTTGTTTTTGTTTCTTTAATCACAGGCTGTACCTCTGTTTTCCTTCACTTAGTTGTAGCCTTGTCGATACACTCCTACAATGTGGTTAGGGCTAAGGATGACACATTAGATTATGATGAACTTTTAGCCCACAGGGAAGGAACTATTGACTTTGGTGAATATAATAGGTTTAGTATGAAGTTGACAGATGAACCATTAAGAGTCCAGTATAAATGGTGTTTAAACTGGGAACTGGTGTTGGTTTTCTACCAGACAAGGTACTGGAAGCAGCACAGTGCTGGATTTCTGAACAGAGAGGCAGCCAGGACCCTGATTAATACAGCTGAGAACATGACAAACCACAAGGAAATGTTGTATTGCTCTCACTGCACTCACTAAAAGATATAGGAACAACACTGTATTCGAAGTGCCCACTATTACATTCTAACTACATAATTAGGATAAACATTCTATTTCCAAGATCACAAGTCAAATCACAATTGCAATATTTGGTTAAAAATAAGGCCTCAATTATTTTGTCTATATTGTGCAGCACTACGTGCCAGTGTGGAAATGTCAAATGAAACAAACAGAATGGAGAAAGACCCTTTGAAATCACTTAGAATTCATGTGCTGCCACCCTAAATAACATTATTTTTTGCCATATCACCCAGCCCTAGGACCACTTGGTTCAGTATGAGTTTATGATGTGTTTATAATCGCAAATGCTGACCTAAGACAGCAACTGATTAGATGATTACATGTTCAACTTCAAACCCTTGAGTAACACCGGTGTAATGCATAATACGTTTTCTTTGAATGATCTAGCTATACTGCTTATAATTATTTGAAAAAATGGTTAGAATTAGAATGGGGGCTATGATTGACAAGCATCTTCTGTTTTTTGATTGTCATTGTGCTAGTGTGGGGCACACTTTGGAAAAGGCGGCACCACTTGGAAGAATCTAAGCTCAGTAATTGCACCTTATTATGTACTTAACCACCCTTTAAATATTTGACATCTCAGGGCCTTGAGTCTATTATTATGAGTCTATTATTTTTCATGTCATAGTCCTAGAGGCCTATGGCTATGTTCAAAGTCATATAGAGAGAGAATTCAGGCAGGTTTAAGAACCGCTTCCATGTTAGCACCTTTCTTCTTGAAATGTTGGTGATGTAACAATATTGAAATCCCTATGAAATGACCCGCTGTCAACAAGCAAAACAGAGCAGCTAATTTAAGACCATTTGTTAGCATTTGGTATAATATGTATTCATGTCTGTATTGTGTTGTGGTGTCAACAAACTGCATACCTGCTTTCACTGGACATCTTCATAGGTTTTGAAAACTATAAGAAATAAACAGCAAAACGTGGATGCGTCAATTATCACTTAGCAACAGCTATTGAGGAGAAAATGGTCCTTTGTAGCTCAGTTGGTAGAGCATAGGGTAGGGTAGTGGGTTTGATTCCCGGGACCACCTGTATGTAAAGTCTATGCACGCATGACTAAGTTGCTTTGGATAAAAGCCCCTAGAACAGCTTCAATTTGTTGGGGCATGGACTCTACAAGGTGTCAAAAGCATTCTAAAGTCATACTGGCCCATGCTTTCCACAATTGTGCCATGTTAGCTGGATGTCATTTGGAAGGTGGACCATTCTTGATACACACATGAAACTGTTGAGCTTGAAAAGCCCAGAAATGTTACAGTCCTACTACCACCCTCTGAATGGCAGACATACACAATCCATGTCTCAATTGTTTCAAAGCTTAAACATCCTTCTTTACCCTGTCTCCATCCCTTCATCTACACTGATTGAAGTGGATTTAACAAGTGATGATGGAGAATGATGAATGAGAAGAATGATGGAGGCCACAAAAATGATGGAGGCCACTGTGTTCTTGGAGACCTTCAATGATGCAGAAATGTTTTGGTACCCTTCCCCCGATCTGTGCCTCAACACAATCCAGTCTTTGAACTCTACGGACATTTCCTTTGACCTCATGGCTTGGTTTTTGCTCTGACATGCACTGTCAACTGTGGGACCTTATATAGACAGGTCCCAGCCTTCCAAATCATGTTCAACAGTTGTATTTACCACAGGTGGACTCCAATCAAGTTGTAGAAACATCTCAAAGATGATCAATGGAAACAGGATGCTCCTGACCTAAATTTAAAGTCTCATAGCAAAGGGTCTGATTACTTATGTAGATAAGGAATTTCAGTTTTTTTTAATCGATTTGAATTTTTTTCTCCAAAAACCTGGTTTCGCTTTGTCATTATGGGGTATTGCGTGTAGATTGCTGACGATTTGCATTTATTTAATTCATTTTAGAATAAGGCTGTAACATAACAATGTTTAAAAACTTCTCGAAGGAACTGTATATAGTGTATATGCATATGTTTCTGCCTTTATCTATGTTCATGAGTGTTCAGGATATCATGAAATACTAGGAGCTGAAAGTGACGTTTTAAAGCTAATTTACTGTAATTCTACACATTTTGCCATTGGTTATAATGCTATCTAAGTGATTCAAAGATCATAACAAAATCAAAACAATTTCATAACAAAATACTCCTGAATGCATAATTTGGTCATTGTTAGTCATTGTTAGTTCTCAAAGATTATCTTATTATAAAATATATATATAGGTCCATTATCTTTTCTATATACTTTCTATCTGGTTTTAAGCGTTTAAGTTTACACAGAAAACATTTTTAAGTGTACACTGAAAGCAAACGGATTATTATTTTTTATTGTTTGGACATAGGTGTCCTGAAAAGGCTGCTGTAACGTTAGGATTCGTATTCTTGTTGCATTACCAGATATGAAACAAAATGGAAGAAATACTTTGAAAACAGCTACTGCAGAATTTATTTAGCTATAAATCACAACTCGCACATGTGCCCATACTTGACTATTTTATTAAATGCTTGCACTGTGTAGAGCCCTGAGTGTGACCACCTGCAAATATGGCAGGGGAATTCGACATTCTTACCCGCCAAATAGCCCTTACACAGCCTGGAGGTTTGTTCTGGGTCATTGTCCTGTTGAAAAACAAATGATAGTCCCACTAAACGCAAACCAGATGGGATGGCATATCGCAGCAGTTTCTAATTTTGTCAGAAAGTTGTTTTTATTGCAACTTAAAGCATACTGTTATTTAGTTAGCTAGCAAACGTTATCTTGATGGCTCTCTAGCTAACGTTACGTGTGTGATCTGTGTAGTAATATTAAATCAAATCAGAAATCCATTTGCATTGCTAGATATAGCCTAATGTTAGCTAGCTAAAATTTCACCTACTTTGTTAGCGTTAGCTACCTGCAGATTCAAACAACAGCTATGACAATGTTTGTACCGTTTACACCTTCTTTATCTTGTGCATGTGACAAATAAACATAGATTTTATTTCATATAGCTTGTGTTTACCACATGGCCTTGTGAATCCTTAAAGAGATAGGTGGGGCTAAGGCTTAAGAGGGTGTGAACGATGCTGAATGGGTGTAGACAAAGAAGTGCTCTCCATTAGGTGTACGAAAACATTCAAGGGCCATTTTATCAAAAGTGGGATTACAAGTTTATCCACTTTCAAAGCAGAATCACTTTCCTATTGTTCCTCAACTGCAGTGTATGATATACAATTTTCTAGCTCTGAGTCTCTACTTTTATCCAATGCAAAAAAACACGATTTCAAATTTTGCTACATAAGATTGAATCGAGGTCGGTCAGTTATGTGGTGTATATTTCAAAAAGATGATAGAGTTCTCTTTGAGATGCTCAGCTATATAGAACTAATAAATACTGATAATTTATGAGGTAGTAGAATAATTCATGTTCAAGGAGAAATCTTGCAGATTCCCATATTTCAATGAGAAACTCATTTGAATTAGATCAGATAGGTGTGTTTAAACTTTTGCTAAAATAATTACATGAACATATTTTGTGAGAGTAGGGTGACTACCCCAGCAGGTCTCAACCCTAGGTCACCAACACCAATGACAAATGCCCTAAACACTGTCCCAATATGGGATATATTTAGGACATGCAAGTATAGGATCAGTATCGTTAGGTCCTGTTCTGTTTAGAAGAAACCCTAACCCCCTCCTCCCTATGCACTTGCGTAGATCGGAAACAACACGATAGGTGTAAGGCTCTAAACCATCAGGTGTATGCACTTATTATCATGGCTGAGATTTACTTCAAAGTACGCTCAATATTTTTCTTTATTGATCATAGGGATTCAGGAGTATTAATAAAACAGGTTAACATTCCCTATCAGCATTAGACAATTATACTAAAAGCCCTTAAATTTGCTGGAATAACTAGGCCTAAATCAAATCAATGATATGTAGTTCGAAAACACTGTATGTTAAAAGCACAGTGTGTGAGTATCCCTTGCCAACAGACAAAGAGCTATGAATGGATCAGTGGTTCACCAATCAGGTCCTTGATTAGTTTGGCAACCGTAATAAGGCGTAATGTGTAATGAAACATTTTTTGGGGAGAACGTTTCTTTGGGACCATCAGGCGACGTCCTGACAACTGATACACAGAAATGTTCTTCCAACATTTCATGAAACGTGTCTAGAACATTAATATTTTATGTTCTGAGATCATGGCAACCATGTTCTGTGAATGTTTGGTGGGATAATTTCTGTTTGAAATTAAGGGAATGTTCTACGCCAAAACATGCTAAAAAGGTTCTCTGAAAATGTTCCTCTAACTAACTAAAATGTTCCTCTAAGTAACTGAAAACTAGATACTCAAACATTAGGGAAACATTACAAAAAATGTTCTCTCTCCCTAGAATGGTTAGCTGGGCAGGCTTTGCCACGAGGAAGGCCTTTATCTTCACTGGAAACAGTTTGACCTCTTCATCATCTTGGCTTGTGTTGACATATTTCTGGACCTGGACCAATATTTTTTAGAATCACAGAATATATTGTCAATATTTACATGATTACCGGGGCTCTTCGTGTGGTATGTTATGGTTTGATGGGACATATTTTATATAGATTTGAAATAGCTTTACAGTAACGTTTTGTAGGGTTACCTTTTATCAATGTTATGAATCATAATAATTGTTGAATATACAGTATGTCTTTCAGATCATCATTCCCATGCTCATAGAAATCATAAACCGTCAGATCCATAAGAAGCTCAGCTTTGGGTAGGACATCGGCAAAGGCTATGTCATCGGAGAGAAGAGCATAAGCAAGAGTATTGACCCTATCTCTGATGGCAAAAGCATATCTAAGGTGTTTTTAAATTACATTTACAATACAGTACACAACAAGAGCTGTTGATCTTTCACAACATGATATCATGTTTAGGCTTCTCATACTCAATAAGTATGACCTCATCTTTACCTTCAGAACACACACACACGTTCTCCACTGCCAAGGACACTTGAATCACATCAAATCTAACCTATACTCTGAATGATCGGCTATGAAAAGCCAACTGACATTTACTCCTGAGGTGCTGACCTGTTGCACCCTCGACAACCACTGTGATTATTATTATTTGACCCTGCTGGTCATCTATGAACATTTGAACATCTTGGCCATGTTCTGTTAAAACCACCACCTGGCACAGCCAGAAGAGGACTGGCCACCCCTCATTGCCTGGTTCCTCTCTAGGTTTCTTCCTAGGTTCTGGCCTTTCTAGGGAGTTTTTCCTAGCCACCGTGCTTCGACACCTGCATTGCTTGCTGTTTGGTGTTTTAGGCTGGGTTTCTGTACAGCTGATGTAAGAAGGGCTTTATAAATACATTTGATTGAATAAGTCTCAGGTAAAACCCTAATGTAATATTTTCTTGCTGTTTCTGCAACACAGAGATGAATCTAGCCAAATAATAACTACTCTATAACCCTATATTGTGTTGCAGAAATGTTTTATTTAACTAGGCAAGTCAGTTAAGAAAAAAAATCTTATTTACAATGAAGGCCTAGGAAGAGTGGGTTAACTGTCTTGTTCAAGGGCAGAACAACAGATTTTTACCTGGTCAGCTCAGGAATTTGATCTTGCAATCTTTTGGTTCCCGGCCCAATGCTCTAACCACTAGGGCTACCTGCCACCGCCTGAATTGAGAAGTATACTGGAGAGAAACCGCAAGCAGGTTGTCTGGGAGATTGGTATTTATCAGTCATGCTAAATCAAGGCAATCACTTTAAATCAAGGCAATCACTTTAACTAGGGTCACTGTGGGGTCGCCAGTATAGTATAGTTGGCTTTAACTCACCATAATGTGATAAGTTTACTGTGCCTGTTTTGACAGCAACAATCCTTCAGTCCTATTTACATGTCAAGTATCCTACATTGAATCTCCCCTAAATGGATATAGATGAAAAAATAATTCAATGAAACATTGACAGAAACCTTCAATGGACTGATGTCGATGTTCTGGAGTGGAAGGTGTAATGTGTGATATTCTAATTGTGTACCTGGGTCAATTGATGAAAATGCACTGCTAGCCAATCATGTTTTAAAGATGTACCGTCATTTTAACTTATGCATGTAGTGGTTCTACACACCTCACTATTTCAGGTCCTGACCAGGCTTAATTGAGAGGGAGAAAGAGGGAGCAGTCTGGGAGATCAAGGCTGTGTACCTTTAGAGCAACTATCTTCTTAGATAGAACCATCAAAGGAAACGTGACACATCAGCAAATACTAATGATTGGGGGGAAAAAGGAATGGGATGTAACTACCATTCCATTGTACCCCATAAAAGCCAGAGAAGGGATATAAGTGACTCCTCAAAGTAGGGGACCTAAATGTGTTCTGGGAGAGTACAGGGGCTCAGTAGGATACTGTGTGGTAATAATGCCTTAAGGAGGCATTTTCTCAGATTCCCTGCATGCTCTCCTGCCGGAGGAAATTGATACGTCTTTCTGGAAACTATATAACACATCTCATTAGCATTTAGAAAAAGCAGATCTGTGGTGACCTTAGGGAGTCATCACAGACACAAAGCAGGATTACACACTATAAGTGTATGTAAAACAGCTTGATTTTATATTTGTGAAATAGAAATATGTAGCCCTTATTGCATCACAACCCACTGGGGAAAAAGTGGTTGAATCAACATTGTTTCCACATCATTTCAATACTGGAGAAAGTGCTTTCAGTTTGCTCCTCACCTGCTATTTGCAATACCTACAACTAATTTTCACATATATACTTTGTTACTTCTGACTATTCAGAGAGTGATTTTCATTATAGAAATTAATGAATGTTTAATGTTTCCCTTTGGCAGATGATTGAAATAAAGATGAAGTACAGTGCCTTCAGAAAGTATTCACACCCCTTGACTTTATCCACATTTTGTTGTGTTACAGCCTGAATTTAAATTGGGTTAAATTGAGATTTTTTGGCACTGGACTACACACCATTCCCCTTAATGTCAAAGTGGAATAATGGATTTATACTTTTTTGCAAATGTATTAAAAATGAAAAGCTGAACTGTTTTGAGTCAACAAGTATTCAACCCCTTTGTCATGGCATGCCTAAATATGTTCAAGACTAAACATTTGCTTAACAAGTCACATAATAACTTTTCATGTGTGAAATTGTAGTGTTGAACATGATTTTTGAATAACTATCTAATTGCTGTACCCCACACATACAATTATCTGTAAGGTTACTCAGTTGAGCAGTGAATTTCAAACACAGATTCAACCACAAATAACAGGGAGGTTTTCCAATGCTTCGCAAAAAAGGGCACCTATTGGTAGATTTTTTAAAAATGTTTAAGCAGACATTGAATATCCCTTTGAGCATGGTGAAGTTATTAATTACACTTTGGATGGTGTATCAATACACCCAGTCACTACAAAAATACAGGTGTCATTCCTAACTCAGTTGCCAGAGAGGAAGGAAACAGCTCAGGGATTTCCCCATGAGTCCAATGGTGACTTCAAAAGTTTAATGGCTGTGATAGGAGAAATCTGAGGATGGATCAACAACATTGTAGTTACTCCACAAAACTAACCTAATTGACGAAGTGTGAAGATGGAAACATGTACAGAATACAAATATTCCAAAACATGCATCCTGTTTGCAACAAGTCACTAAAGTAATACTGCAAAAAAATGGCAAAGCAATTCACTTTTTGTCCTGAATACAAAGTGTTAGGTTTGG
The DNA here is from genome assembly GCF_023373465.1 of Oncorhynchus keta. Lineage (NCBI taxonomy): Eukaryota > Metazoa > Chordata > Actinopteri > Salmoniformes > Salmonidae > Oncorhynchus > Oncorhynchus keta. The sequence continues at coordinate 33,688,276 of NC_068442.1, read as the reverse complement.
GTCAAATCCAACACAACACTTTACTGAGTACCACTCTCCATATTTTCAAGCATAGTGGTGGCTGCATCATGTTATCGGTATGCTTGTAATCATTAAGGACTTGGGAGTTTTTCAGGACTAAAAAAGAAACAGAATGGAGCTAAGCACAGACAAAATCCTAAAGGTTAACCCGTTTCAGTCTGCTTTCCACTAGACACTGGGAGATGAATTCACCTTTCAGCAGGACAATAACCTAAAACACCAAACCTAAACCTACATAACCTAAAGGCCAAACCTACACTGGAGTTGCTTACCAAGAAACCAGTGAATGTTTCTGAGTGGCCAAGTTACATTGTTGACTTTAATCTACTTGAAAATCTATGGCAATACCTGAAAATGGTTGTCTAGCAATGATCAAAAACCAATTTAACAGTTTCAAAATGTTTGAAAATAATAATGTGTAAATGTTGCATAGTCCAGGTGTGGAAGTTCTTCGAGACTTACCCAGAAGTACTCAAAGCTGTAATCATTGCTGTTATAGTGTGGACACTATATAAATAATTACATTGAATATGTTATTGTACTTACCTGCAGTATAGTATGATTACTATTCATGTGTTTGTGGTTATTATTGGCCTTGACCTTTTAACCTTTGATGATATCATCACCCAGAGTTGTACCTGTTCAATGCGACTCTACCACAGGTTGAGTGGGCTGTATCGCTTTGCTGTGTTTGTACCGTTTCTACATGGCTGTACACCTTTTAATTATTAGGTTGAAAGTAAAGGGAAGTAATATTGAATTATGTGCGGGCATTCCTTGTCAAGTTACTACAGTTGCAAAAGGTGCTTCTGCAAAGTTTTGACTCAGGGGTGTGAATACCTATGTAAATGAGATATTTCTGTATTTAATTTTCAATAAATGTGCAAAAAATGTTTCACTTTGTCATTATGGGGTATTATATGGGTGAGAAAACATATATTGAATCCATTTTGAATTCAGGCTGTAACACAATAAAATGTGGAATAAGTCAAGGGGTATGAATACTTTTTGCAGGCACTGTAAATGACCAAGTTTCCACCAATAATCCCAGCACCAAGAGCAGTGAAACTTCTGCAGAGTTTGCATTGATTGAACAAAGATAGCACCCAGATTGAGTTCATCAAGGTAGAGCACACATCTCCTAAACCCTTGCCTTAGATTGACAAGCATTTTATTTTCTGTATTATATTATGAACATGTTACTTTCATGTTTGCAACAACAACAAAAGATGTGTGTTATTTCTGAGTGGCCATGCTTATTTTCTTTGACTTTGGAGACACCATCACACAAGAAAATGAAGCCCTTCAAGGAATACAACTTGATTGTCTCTGGCATGGTTAATTTTTTATTTTATTTAACTAGGAAAGTCAGTTAAGAACAAATTCTTATTTACAATGACAGCCAAGGGACAGTGGGTTAACTGCCTTGTTCAGGGATAGAATGACAGATTTTTACCTTGTCAGCTCAGATGATTTGATCTAGCAACCTCTGGCTTACTGTCCCAACACTCTAACCACTAGGCTACAGGGCAGTATGTAAGGTATGTACTAATGTGTACTACAAAAGGTAAGGTGTAAAATGAATAACATCTTACTGAGCTTATGTTGTGGTAATAATTGGTTTAATGTTCTGAACATACATTCCCATTTTTGTATCAAGCTGGTTTGGTATATGATCAAACACAAAAAACTTGAATCATCACTGCTGAACGTGATAGTTGGGAATGAATGTCAGTGGCATGACACTTCATTATTTTCAATGCAACTAAATAATGACTGACTGATCATAAGTTGACTACTACTCACCAGTAGTTTCCCAATATACTCTGTGAACTAATTACCCATCTCCATCACGTTATAACTCTGTAGAACACAATATCAAGTATACAGTCAATGCCGTTAATATGTGTAAATTACAGGTAATCACTTGTCATTTTGGTCACCCTAAAAAGTAACACAATGTAAGCTATTTCAACACATTACAGTGTGACACTGCAATTATGGGTAATTTAGAAAGGCGGGCATAATAGCCCTCTTTGTAGAGACACCTTTACTTGCCTTGTGATCTTACACTTCAATATCAGCTTTGTATGTCCATTTTCTATACCAAATTGTGTTTCTTTACCTCTGAATACAAAACTGGACTTACATGTTGTAATCAGAAAATGACATTATAAAGTACAATTGTCACATGTTTTTAAGGCAGTATAAGGCATTAGTTTCAGAACAGGATTATTATGCAATGTCAGAAACATTAATGAACATGTTTCCTAAATGTTCTTTATATTGAATTTCTCATTCGGCTGATACAGCAAGCTGAAGAACCCTCGGGGACAATTTGGTGTTGAAGCTTTATCAAGGATAGTAGAAAAAAACCCCACAAAAATAAATCTGAAATAGAAATGTTGAATGCAACAACAATCTCTATGTCGTAAAAGAAGGGGCAGCCTGTATTGTAGTACTGCATTAGCAAGTTCGACATTATTTTTTGAAACAGAAAGGTTGTCACATTTTTTAAGCACAAACAACCTTCACAAACAACCATTTGTTACCGTTCACCAAGTTGTCTTTTGCTATGGTTTTATCTCCTTATCCTAGAATGATTTACAGTGCCAAGACAGGTCATTGTCACATTGTATGAAGACAGAGTGTGTAATGAGCACTATGACTCTTGGTGAGTCATGGAGCAGCACGATGGGCATAAAAGCATATGATGTAGGCCAGCTGTCACACTTACAGACAGCAGAATCCTCTCAGAGCTCCCATCCTTATTCCCTGGGTCACATTGATGACGCTGGTTGATACTTACTCTTCAAGAGGTGTAATAACATGTACACATCACCTGCTTACATTTCTACATTGTAGTTTACATGGAAGAGTTTCCGTTTATTCAAATGGAAGCTGCACCTTGAAGTGTCTCTATTTCCAACTATGTTATTTGTATTATTTATGAGCCAATTTAATACCACATGCTGGTTGTCTCGAATTGTCAACTACCCGAATCATCAAACAAGCCCAACGTCGCCTGATTGACGCTCTGTGGTCATTACCCTGTGTATGAATGTGAATTCCCATACTATACTGTATTCCAAATGACTGGAGGAAGCCCAAACATTGGAGGCAAGAGGCCCAGGGAGAAGATAAGATTGACACTAGTGACAGACTACAGGAGCTATGGGGCAATCCTGGGATAACTTTATTGTCTGAATCAGCAGCCTATGGAGATGACAGTCACCTGCAAGACAGTCACTCAGGTCTCACTACTGTTCATGTATTCAACTTTGTTCATATGAAATGTGTTGAAAATCTGAATGCAAGTGTTGGATGAACATATTCCATTTTAATCTCAAAACTCAGATTAGAACAGCTGTAATGAGAGTAGTATGGACAAAGTGGTCAATCCTATAAAGGCTCTTGCTCCTAGAACAGGCCTGTGTCTGATGCAGTTTTCACAGAATGACCAAGTAACTTGATATCCATTGTCAGATAGTAGCTACTGGGTTTTATCTTCTTAGATACAGTGCATTTGGAAAGTTTTCAGACCCCTTGACTTTTTCCACATTTTGTTACGTTCCCTCATTAACCTACACACAATACCCCATATTGAGAAAAAGTTTAGAAAATGTTGCAAATGTATTAAAAATAAAAGTATTCAGACCCTTTGCTATGAGACTCAAAATTGATCATCCTTGAGATGTTTCTACAACTTGATTGGAGTCCATCTGTGGCTCAGTTGGTAGAGCATGGCGCTTGTAACGCCAGGGTAGTGGGTTCGATTCCCGGGACCACCCATATGTAGAATGTATGCACACATGACTGTAAGTCGCTTTGGATAAAAGCGTCAGCTAAATGGCATATATTATTATTATTATATTATGATTTGGAAAGGCACAAACCGGTCTATATAAGGTTCTACAGTTGACAGTACATGTCAGAGCATAAACCAAGCCATGAGGTCGAAGGAATTGTCTGTAGAGCTCCATAATAAACAGGATAGAGTCGAGGTACAGATCTGGGGAAGGGTACCAAAAAAGTTCTGCAGCATTGAAGGTCTCCAAGAACACAGTGGCCTCCATCATTCTTAAATGGAAGAAGTTTTGAACCATCAAGACTCTTCCTAGAGCTGGCCGCCCGGCCAAACTGAGCAATCGCAATTGGGGGAGAAGGGCCTTGGTCAGGGAGATGACCAAGACCCCAATGGTCACTCTGACAGAGCTCCAGAGAACTTTCAAGAAGGACAACCATCTCTGCAGCACTCCGCCAATCAGGCCTTTATGTCAGAGTGGCCAGACAGAAGCCACTCTTGAGTAAAAGGCACAACAGCCCGCTTGGAGTTTGCCAAAAGGCACCTTAAGACTCTCAGACTACGAGAAACAAGATTCTCTAGTCTAATGAAACTAAGATGGAACTCTTTGGCCTGAATGCCAAGCGTCACGTCTGAAGGAAATCTGGCATCATGCCTACGGCGAAGCATGAGGATGGCAGCACCATGCTGTGTGGATGTTTTTCAGCGTAAAATGTAATGACAGGCCTAATGGAAACAGAACATTTTCCAGTAAACATTCTAAATGTTGACAGAAGAAAATACACTAGACAAGGTGGGATTGTTTTGTTTCAGTAAAATGAATTATGCGAGAAATGATGGTGGAAACACTTTTATGTGAAAATATTTATATAATTGAAATATATAGGCCTATAGCTAGGTTTCCATCCAATTTGCGACAGATTTTCATGCGAATATTCTAAAATATGCATACGCTCATTTCCCTCCAGAGATGTTTCTTCCATCAAATGTACTTGTTGCGGATAAAAGGCTGTTGGTGATGATGTAGTTAGTGCACATAAAATACCTTTTACGTTTAAATTTGCATGTACCGAAACAAGTGAAATGTTGTTTTTTTCCACTCCACTGATGGTTTTTCACCAAAAAATGTTACTTTGTATACAAGGATGCAAACTGGCGAGGGCCCAAAAAGGTGACACTTTTTTTTGCACTGAAACATGCAACAAGTCCCTGCTAGGGGGAGGTTTTAATTATACAACAAATAATATGATCTACATGATCAGTCTGTGTGTAAAATAAAAAGTGGTTCGTGTGAACCTAACTCACAGCTAGAAACGGGAAGGAAAGCCATCCAATGTTATGTGTTGCCTAGACTTTACTGCAAATGACACTCAAGTCTTGAGAAAAAACAATACACTAATATTGCAGTTAGCCATGACAGCCTTTATAACAGAACGCGTGTGACCACACACATCTAAATATTGCACTTGGGGGAAAAAACATATTAGTAGAAATAGAAATAGTATAAATAGTATAAATAGTATAAATAGAATGAAACAAACATTCTATTTTTGCTCTATTATAGTGGTCACTATAGTAGATATTGATCAAGTGTACAAGGCTACATGTGTGCAAAAATAACATTCACTGAGTACAAAATGTAATAATCCCCCCTCACTCACACACAAGTGTTACTGTCAAGTAAACACAACAAAAGCAATATTTTTGGGCTACACTGCACATTATTACATTTGACACTTTCTGCCTGTGGTCATCTGTTCTACAATGTGCCCGCAGAGAATGATACCCTTTGTTGGCATAATTGATCTCTTTCACTGTATTGAAAAAGTCAGAAAGAGGGATAGTGTGTGGTGTTCTTTTCACCATAGTGGCATCCAGTTTAAGCCAGGCCCAGCTCCAGCTACACTTGATCCCTGAATCCACGTGTTTAACAAGCAACGCCTAATTTTCACCTAATTTTCTCATTCGGAATTAACCACATACTGTAGAGGGAAAACATTAGTGCACAGAGAGTAGTTAGTTTGTTAGCTAGTTAACTAGTTAACATTTCACACAGATTGCCAGGATCCAGTAAGCAACTAACCCATTATACCTTGAGGAACGGCAAGGAGTTGTATACCAGTTAACGTTAATACTTTAGCGAATTGGTTAGGTTACTAACGTTAGCTCATCTGATGTTGTGCTGTCTGACTTTATTAGCCAGCTAATTTTCACACAATAAACTCAAATATTTGATCATCACCTTCTCACCCCTGTCTCTGTGGTCAGGTTTCTCACCAACCTCTTCGATATCATTCAGGGGACTTTAACTGGCAAACTGATGGCTTTCCACTCTCCTCTGTCTTTCCAGAGCGCACGCTGATACTGTAACTAGCACATTGGCTGTCTCATATCTCTTCAGTAACGTGCTGCATTCTGTTGATATATGAATGATTGGCTCCAAACGCGCATCACTCGTTCGCTTACAGCCAGTGATCCGAAATTCCCTGTTTTAGGTCAGTTAGGAGCACCACTTTATTTTAAGAACGAGAAATGTCAGAATAATAGTAGAGAGAATTATTTATTTTAGATTTGATTTCTTTCATCACATTCCCAATGGGTCAGAAGTTTACATACACTCAATTAGTATTTGGTAGCATTGCCTTTAAATGGTTTAACTTGGGTCAAACGTTTTGGGTAGCCTTCCACAAGCTTCACAGAATAAGTTGGGTGAATTCTGGCCCATTCCTCCAGACAGAGCTGGTGTAACTTTGTCAGGTTTGTAGGCCTCCTCGCTTTTTCAGTTCTGCCCACAATTTTTATATGGGAGGGGGGTCAGAGCTTTGTGAAGGCCACTCCAATACCTAGACTTGTTGTCCTTAAGCCATTTTGCCACAACTTTGGAAGTATGCTTGGGGTCATTGTCTGTTTGGAAGACCCAAGCTTTAACTTCCTGACTGATGTCTTGAGATGTTGCTTCAATATATCCACATAATTTCCCTCCCTCATGATGCCATCTATTTTGTGAAGTGCACCAGCCCCTCCTGCAGCAAAGCACCCCCACAACATGATGCTGCCACCCCCGTGCTTCACGGTTGGGATGGTGTTTTTTGCTTGCAAGCCTCCCCCTTTCCCCCCCCAAACATAATGATGGTCATTATGGCCTAACAGTTGTATTTGTGTTTCATCAGACCAGAGGACATTTCCCCAAAAAGTATGATCTTTGTCTCCATGTGCAGTTGCAAACCGTAGTCTGGCTTTTTTTATGGCGGTTTTGGAGCAGTGGCCTTTTCCTTGCTGAGCGGCCTTTCAGGTTATGTCGATATAGGACTCGTTTTACTGTGGATATAAATAATTTTGTACCCGTTTCCTCCAGCATTTTCACAAGGTCCTTTGCTGTTGTTCTGGGATTGATTTGCACTTTTCACACCAAAGTACATTCATCTCTAGGAGACAGAATGAGTCTCCTTCCTGAGCGGTATGACAGCTGCGTGGTCCCATGGTGTTTCTACTTGCGTACTATTGTATGTACAGATGAACATGGTACCTTCAGGCACTCCCAAGGATGAACCAGACTTGTGGAGGTCAACAATTATTTTTCTGAGGTCTTGGCTAATTTCTTTTGATTTCCCCATAATGTCAAGCAAAGAGGCACTGAGTGAAGGTAGGCCTTGAAATACATTCACAGGTACACCTCCAATTGACTCAAATGATGTCAATTAGACTATCAGAAGCTTCTAAAGCCATGACATTTTTGGAATCTTCCAAGGCACAGTCAATTTAGTGTATGTACATTTCTGACCCACTGGAATTGTGATGCAGAGAAGTATAGTGAAATAATCTGTAAACAATTGTTAGAAAAATGCACAAAGTAGATCATGCACAACGTAGATGTCCTAATCGACTTGCCAAAACTATAGTTTGTTAACAATAAATGTGTGGAGTGTTTAAAAAACGAGTTTAAATGACTCCAACCTAAGTGTATGTAAACTTCCGACTTCACCGAATTTTGGATTTAAAAAAGGCGAATTTCGCCGAAAGGTGACTAGTTTGCATACCTGTATGTAGCGAGTGTGGGGGTGGGACTCAGTCTTTTTAAAAATTTATAGTAATGTATACTTGTTGTTGTTGCTCAATCTGATGCATAAACCCCTGGAAGTCATCTTGTTTTTCATTTTAAGATTATTTTTTTTATCCTTCACGTTTATAACAATTTCAGACACGGGCAACTTTGTATTCGTAGTCAATTTTGTTGTGAAGTTAACAGCGGTCTATATCGGCAGTTTAGCGATCTTCAGTGATTCGGTAGGGAAAAAACGCATCTAACAACGTACTTCACTGTTCCTTGAGTGGTCTGAGGCAGTAGATAAATAACGTCCGTTTTCAAGTGCAACTTTAGTAGCGATGGCTTTTAATGATGCTCCTACGAAGTTGTTAACGATGAATTTAACCTTAAAATGCTTTTGGAAAACCAGGCCCTGTCACTGGGAAATATTACCACCTGCTGAAAACTTTGTCAGTGCAACATAATCGCATGACAACTAAATGGTCAACATCCTCAGGAAAGTTGCAATATAACTCAATTGATAATTGTTATGTATAGATAGGTCTTTCTATTGTTTTGACCTCTTCATTCAGTTAGATTAAGTGTTAACATTTAATTTTTTACTCAACTTGGTATAGGTACAGGGTACAGCAAACAACCCCTCTTAATTGTGCATTTAAAGTGAAGTTATAGTCTCAGAATTTCTGGGATTGGACAGTGCTCCCAATCTGAGACGTGCAGCTCAGAGGAGTGGTGGGTGTTTTTCTTCTGAACCTAGAATTTCACACATTCTTACCTAGCCCTTGACTAGTGTTTCATGTGGGCTTTATATAATTGATGTTTTAAGTACAGACTAACAACTAGCTTTACACATATTGTAAGTTAACTGAGACTCTCCTCCCCTCTCCCTGAAGCATTTAGACAAGTTTCTTTTGTCACATACAGCTGATAAATGTAGTGAAATGTGTTTTAGTAGTAGCCATAGTAGTAGTGCACCCCTGAAGCGAATTGGGGTTAAGTGCAGACATTTTTCCACCTTGTCTGCTCGGGTATTTGAACCAGCGACTTTTTGGTAACTGGCCCAATGCTTGAACCACTAGGCTACCTGCTGCGTGATAGATCAGGGCTGCTGAGAACAGTTTAAGTGAATGTAATGAACTAAATCTTATATTAACATTCATATTAAACTCTGACCCATTTCACAAGGAGGCGTGAGAGGATGTAGAAGTTGAGCAATACTCTTGGAGAATTTACCATTGAATAACCTTGAAAGCAAGTTGAGACAAGTCACAATTAGTAATTACAGTAAGACATCAGGAGTCTCCTGACAGGAGATGAATCAAACAGTGCCCTGAGTCAATGTCACGTTAGGAGTAATTATCTTGAGATTAACACAATACAAGGTGAAATGTAATATCTGGGAAAATAGGGTAGAAAAGTGCTTATATAAATAGTTTACCCCTTTCCCATTGCTGGCACAGATACCTTTTTATTAAAAAAAAGAATCAATGGTTGATGCATGATTGAAGCAATACCAAGAATATGCATTACATCCCCATCATTTTGCAGGTAGAAAGGTTGACTTGAGTGATACGGGAAAAGTTTTAAAATGGGACCCATTTACCACGAGCCTTCAGACAGTGTTAACACTCACTAGCTACATGCAACTGGAAACCATCTTCTACAGTTATTCATCGTGGGGTTTGTACAGTTTAATGTTGTCAAGGGGGAGAGAACATGGGTGTATTCATTACGCAAACTGTTTAGTTAAGAACCAAAACAGATTAAAATTAGTTTCTATTGGACAAATTCAGGTAGGTCCCTCCCCATTCCGTTAAGAAATGCCTAATTAAAAAAAAAATGTTTTGCAACAGAATCTGCGGAATGCATACACCCCATGTGTCTGGCTCTAAGTATCATCTACCTTAATAATAAATTAAGTTAAAACTATACCAAAGGTTTTCAAATCTTGCTCATGTTGAAAGGATACAAGAAACATTTACAAAATAATACCTGTGGCAAAATAAACTTTGAATATTTAAAAATCATTCTGAATCCCTACTAACAAGCGTACTGACAAATAGACCAACATTGGTTTCCAATCAATTAATATTTCATGGCAGCTATTGTATTTAGTAGGAAATTTAATTTTGTGCAGGAGGAAACCCTATCAAAAACAGCTTTTGGTCACACTAAGTGTTCCAATTGGTATATTTCAGTTATGAATCTTCTGTTACTGTATACATTTTTTTATAAAATATTTTATTCATACAATCATTTTAACTATATCAACATTACTATTTAACTGAGTGGCAAGATGGACAGAACCTCATAAGAACAATAGTATATAAACGAATGCAAAAAAAAAAAAAAAATTCTGTATCCATTACATTTCGCTCTTCATTCAGTTCCAACTTTCTGTACAACTGTCTGTAATAGCCTATAATGAATATTGCTGGTCCTGATCTGTTGAAGTTAGTGCAGCAGCAGCTCTGACTGGGCTTGCACTGCCCTCTACTGGTGATCCAGGCAGAGAGCTGTGAGTTGCAGGAACAGGCTGGCAGGAACCACATATCACACCGGGCCGTTCACAGCTGCCTCCGGTGAGGTCACACTCTGCTGTGTTCTGTAGGGGTGCAGAAAGAGAGGCTACAATGTAACATTCTGGATGACTACACTAGTTATAAGACATGCCAGACTGTGGAAATCCACAGCACAACCTTTGATTCTAGCTGCCACTTACTTGGCTTTGTCCATTGCTGTTCCTTCTTCTAGAGGACCATTAACAGCATCACTGGAGACTTTAGATTTTTCTGTATCTGAATGTTTTGCACTGCTGAAAGGGAGGAAATTAGAGGAACTCATGAGCTGCCGGTGGACAATTAGAACAGATACAACAGCATGTCTGAAAACAGCTCACTAGTGCTAGACCGTTCCAGTGAAGGTACAAGTTCACTGTATGGTCATGGAGCCAGACCTTGGTTTCAAACAGTTGCTGGCAGGCTGGACTGATGCAGACACACCCTTCTCAGGTGTTCTACTCTCCCCCACAGTGTACTTCACAGATGTGTCTTCTGAGGTAGACTTCTCATCCTCACTGCAGAAGAAAGGAACACATTTACAGAGCTCTTGCCATTTTTAAATATACAGACCCCCCCGTTAAGACAATGGCCAGAAAAGACAGAAGCATGCAGAATGGGACAGAAAGACCACAAAGCGATGGGGTAAAGAAAAAGTGTTGAAATGTGGTTGGCGGTTAAAAATGGATGCAAGGATCATAATGTACACTAAATGGAAAGCAGCAGCAAATTCTCTGACCATCCACTTACAGGAGTTTACCTCTTTATGGGTGAGCTTGCTTTGAGGAGCAGAGCATGGGGTGATTATGACCGTTTTAGAAACTCACTGAATGGATCAAACTCATGTCAGCCATCAGTCTTGCTTTTTGTCATTAAACCACCGCGATTACTATGCAAAACTAATACGCACCAGGACATTATGTATTTGGGTTCTACAGCCAATGTTACATAATCGTTGAAGTTGTAAGGTAGGCTATTTAATTTAACCAGGCAAGTCAATTTAGAACCAATTCACAATAACCTGGCAAAGTTAAGAGTATTCACTAAAAGCAACTACCCAGATAGCATTTTGAAGGTCTTTGATTTTTACATGCAATTTAAAAAATGAAGCTAATTTCAAGTAGACCCGAGTTCTGCATGATAACAGGCCTACTGCTAGTCTAAGACTCATCTCTCCAGTTTATTCCAGCCACATCAATGCCATGTGTTTCAAACTGAAGCCAATGAGATACCAGCACAGGGAGGGGTGGATACATAATGAAGACTTGTTCGCCAATCCACACCACAAAGAGAAAATGGCCAATTCAGAAAGCCTGGGAATGGCTAATCCTGAGGGCCGATGGCCATTTCATAACATCATTGTCGACGAGCAACGACCAAATCATTACATCGGAGATAGACATGCACATGGAGATGGTAAAATAATTAATAATTTAGAAATAAAACTAAAAAAACTCAGTGGCTGACATGAAAACAAGACACAGCAGACTTTTCCCCCCCGATTGGCTGTACATACCGATAAGATTTCAACACTCTGAAGCCACACGCAGAGAGAAAGAGGAAGCTCATGTTGTAAGTGTTGCAGTTAAAGTGAAGGACAGTTTCTCAAACAACAAAAGGACAGCAATGTAGGTTGGGAAGATTTGGTGATACGTAAATGGTACATAGATATTTATACAAGTCAACTGGAGTGTCCCTGTCTTGCCTGGCTGGAAATCACCCAGTGTAGGGAGAAAACTTGGCAAGGCACAGAGGTCAATTCCACATGCACTGTGAGGTGAATGGCTGTGTTGTAAGGGAAGGATTGGTGACAGGGGGAAAGGGGTATGGTGTGTTATCAGAAGCCTTACCTCTTGAAAACAGCCGTTTCAGTTTTGGCATCTACAGTAAGGCTAACTGTCTCCTTCATGGATCCATTGGTGACCGTCTCAGTGGTGATAGTCTCCTCCGCGTCCGAGCCTCCGGCTTTCCTTCCAGGGGAGCTGGCTGGCTGGGCTGCCTCGTCACCTGGCCACTGGTCAGAAACTGGGACATCACACAGGGATAGCATCATTACAGTGATCAATGAGTAAGTAGTAAAATGCTTATTCCTGTATGGCACTGTGGCAAAGCTCACCTTCAGGCTGCATTGGTGCGTTGACACCCAAGGGGTCTCCTGTCCCTATGCAGGTCTCCATCGCTACTGGGGAATTGTTCCTCAAAGGATCTTTGGGGCTGGAAGATCAAAAGAAAAAAAGGTCTTTAATTTGTCCTCCTAAAATAGCCACATTCAAATAGAAAATGCATGGAAAGGCAAGGGAATAAACTGAACACCAGTCACCACCTTCCAAAAGTATGTGGACACCTGCTTGTCGAACATCTCTTTTAAAATATTATGCTCATTAATATGGAGTTGGTCCTCCCTTTGCTGCTATAACAGACTCCACTCTTCTGGAAGGCTTTCCACTAGATGTTGGAACATTGTTGCAGAGACTTGCTTCCATTCAGCCACAAGAGCATTAGCAAGGCCAGGCACTGATTTCATGCTATTAGGCCTGGCTCGCAGTCGGCGCTCCAATTCATCCCAAAGGTGTTTGATGGGGTTGAATTCAGGGCTCTTTGCAGGCCAGTCAATTTCTTCCACACCGATCATGACAAACCATTTCTGTATGGACCTCGCTTTGTGCAGTGGGGCATTGTCATGCTGAAGCAGGAAAAGGCCTTCCCTAAACTATTGCCACAAAGTTGAAAGCACAGAATCGTCTAGAATGTCATTGTATGCTGTAGCGTTAAGATTGAAACTCGTTAGTGAGTGTTGCAACCGGGGACGGACTACTTTTAAGCGCTTCAGCACTTAGTGGTCTCGTTCTGTGAGCTTGTGTGGCCTACCACTTCGCAGCTGAGCCTTTGTTGCTCCTAGACGTTTCCACTTCACAATAATAGCACTTAGTGGACCGGGGTAGCTCACACAAGGCAGACATTTGATAAACTGACTCGTTGAAAAGGTAGCATCCTATGACAGTGTCATGTTGAAAGTCACTGAGCTCTTCAGTAAGGCCATTCTACTGCCAATGTTTTTTATATGGAGATTGCATGACTGTGTGCTCGGTTTTCTACACCTGTCAGCAACGGGTGTGGCTGAAATAGCCAAATCCACTAATTTGAAGGGGTGTCCACATATTTCTATATAGCATGTACATGGGAGGATAACAATATGGAAGTGTGTGTGGCAATCGTGCCACATAAAGTCTTGGGACTGAGGCTGGTGGAATGAACCCTTACTTGACTGGTGAGAAGTTGCTAGAGAAGTCTGCCCAGCCCGTGGCTGTGTCAGGGGAAGCATTGGGGGAGCTCCAGCCAGCAGATTCTGGTAGGACTGCAGGGGAGGAAGGGGATGCTGTGGCAGTAGTGGTGGCTGGGGCAGGTGCTCTGATCGACGTAGAACTCCCAGTGTCCATGGGTATGTCGTCAAAGTTAGCTGTCCACACAGGCCCTGAAACGACAGGGCAACCGTCACAAAAAAATCCAGCCAAGACAAATCATGTAGCATTTTCTTGAGGAGATCACACCAGACAGACCTACCTAACCACCAACCCAACCGTGTCAGTCCGGGACAATCACTCACCCTCACCCGTGTCCACCTCCATTCTGTCATCAGAGCTGGCGTTGTTAGGCTCAAAGGGATCACGTTTCACATCCTCCTCCTCAGAGTCTGTGCTCTCCTCACTATCTGTACTGCCAGAGCTCCTAATGGTTCAAGTCACAAAATGGACAGAAGTCTTTAAAATAATCAGCAGGTGCCTTGAATAGGCCTCAGAAGGTAAGCCGTTAGTCATTTCAGGTATTTAATTTACTTATGGCGAAAAGGCGCTGCCGTACCGAGGACATCTCTGAGCTTCAGGTGCGAAAGTGATATCTTTCTCATCCCAGATGTCCTCCTCATCAGAGCCTGCATCTTCAAACTGCTGGATCTTCTCCTTACAGCAGGCCTCAAACAGAGCTATATTTGCCTGGAAGACAACACCAGTACCAGGGTAAAGCACAAGATGCACAAAAAGACATGCTCTGTTGCTTCCACTTCATTTACTGTACATGGAGAAAAAACAAAGAAAATAAGTATGTGCACCTTTTTCATATTCAAACGTAACGGAATTTCAAACATCAGCATGGGCTAATACTATGTACAGCATTATAAAAATGGTGAACTTCAATGTTTTGGGAGTTAGTGTAGCAGTTTTATTTTGTACTACATCTAGCCTAGAGCACAGTTGGAAAGGACAACTATTTCTATACAATTGTATAATACATTACATTAAAATACTTACACTTTCATTTGTATTCAAGGAAAAATTGATGTCTGATATTCTATCAAAGGGAATACTGAAATGTTAAAGAAAAGAGTTTAGTTTAGTTATATTAGTGAGACAATGACTTCACAAAATGGCTTCAGGACTCCTCCCGACAGAGGCCCAGTAACAGGTAGAAGGACAATGATAGCACACTGATAGCACACTAACTCACATTAAAAACAGCTTTTGCAGAAACCCCATCAGCCATTCTCCACAGGAACCCAAACACCAGCAGATTCCCACATAACAACAAGATCCAGACAGAAGTGGCATAGAGGAGGGCAGAAGTGTGCTACTTACTCCAAACTAAACTGAATTTTGCAATTACAAAGTTACTGTCTAGACTCTGGTCCAAGCAAACCACCAGTCGATTGACAGTAACAAGCATTTTGAACTTTACAGTCATGTATCCAATTTAATGGTAGGCCTGTATAATAACAGCTAGTTAAATGGAATCATAAAGAAATTTGACTGGTGTGTTGCCGAATTCAAACTGGCATCCAATTTAGATACAGCTTTATTTCTCCACACTAGAGATATCACTATCCAAACAGTGGCATATTAGTTTCATATATAGATGTTAAATTACAAACATGTGACCTAAACCTTGTGCAGAGAAAGAAACTGGTTTGGAGTCCTTTGTTACGTTAAACAGATAATATATTAGAGTTCTAGTCTCCCCAAACCCTCATTAAAAAAAAACATGTAATAGTAGGTTATGAACAAAACATCATGCAGGATCAGTACTCACTCCACGACATCATCCTGATCGGCAAACTCTTCGTCATTGAAGCCAAACTGCTCAATAAAATTGGACGTCATTTGTTGCATCTGATAATCAGAAAAGGCCTGGCAAACCCAGGACCAACGATAATGATATAGTCTTGGCACTTACAAAAGTCTTCAAGTTCTACAATTCAAAACAATTGGCTAGTACTGTAGCTATTGGTTAATAGTTAAGATTAAGAGCACATGCATACTTACATGTTTAATGTTAGTTTTTAAATCATATATCAGTACTACTACGAGACATAAGTCCAGTATAATAATGTTATCAACAATTACAAACACTATAAATATGCAGATTTAGCAGTGCGTCTACAGTCTTATCCAGTTACAGACTTACCTGTTGTAGAGAGGAATCCTGGTGGAATCCGCTGTCCTTGAAGTCTACCTCATCATCACTGGATGAGTGAATATGGTGTGTGTTCACCTAGGGAACAATGCAAACAACCATATTACTAAGAGGACAACAATTAGACCTTCTTCAAACAGCTTTGGCACTACTGGCACCTCAACTTCCAGTGTAAATACTCTGTTTACTTTGCAAACATTTTGGCATCGAGTAACAGGTGTCTGGATCAGACTTACTAGGTCTACAGTGTTTCTCTTGTTTGTGTCAGCTAGCTGACCAGAAGTGAAGGCTTCCCATCTCTCTTTGTCATCCTCTGTGAGCTCTGAAACACAAATCAAAACGAATGTTATTAGTCACAGGCACCAAATACAACAGTAGACCTTAGAGTGAAATGCTTACTTACGAGCCCCTAACTAACAATGCAGTTAAAAAACAACATAAGAAATAAAAAGGTAACATGTAATTAAAGAGCAGCAGTAAAACAACAATAGCAAGACAACACAGGGGGGGTACCGGTAGAGAGTCAATGTGTGGGGGCACCGGTTAGTTAAGGTAATATGTACACAAAGGTAGAGTTATTAAAGTGACTATGCATAGATGATAACAGAGTAGCAGCCGTGTAAAAGAGGGGGAGATGGGGTGCTCTCGATGGCGCAGCTGTGGAACCTTTTGAGGATCTGAGGACCCATGACAAATCTTTTAAGTTTCCTGAGGGGGAAAACGTTTTGTCATGCCCTCTTCACGGCTGTCTTGGTGTGCTTGGGCAATGTTAGTTTGTTGGTGAAGTGGACACCAAGGAACTTGAAGCTCTCAACCTGCTTCCACTGCAGCAGAGTCGATGAGAATGGGGGCGTACTTGGTCCTCTTTTTCCTGTAGTCCACAGTAATGTCCTTTATCTTAATCACATTGAGGGAGAGGTTGTTGTCCTGGCACCACACAGCCAGGTTAGGACCTCCTCCCTATAGGCTGTCTTGACATTTTTCAGGCCTACCACTGTTGTGTCATCTGCATACTTAATGACGGTGTTGGAGTTGTGCAGTCATGAGTGAACAGGAGGGAACTGAGCACGCACCCAAGGGGCCCATGTTGAGGATGTGTTGTTACCTACCCTTACCACCTGGGGGTGGCCCCGTTAGGAAGCCCAGGACCTAGTTGCGGAGGGAGGTGTTTAGTCCCAGGGTCCTTAGCTTATTGATGAGCTTTGTGGTCACTGTGGTGTTGAAGACTGAGCTGTAGTCAATGAAAAGCATTCTCACATAAGTGTTCCTTTTGTCCAGGTGTGAAAGTGCAGTGTAATAGCAACTGCATCATCGGTGGATCTGTTGGGGTGGTATGCACATTGGAGTGGGTCTAGGGTTTCTGGGAGAATGGTGTTGATGTGAGCCATGACCAGCCTTTCAAAGCACTTCATGGCTACTGACGCGAGTGCTACGGGTGGGTAGTCATTTAGGCAGGTTACCTTAGTGTTCTTGGCACAGGCACTATGGTGGTCTGCTTAAAACATGTTGGTATTACAGACTCGGAGAGGGAGAGGTTGAAAATGTCATTAAAGACACTTGCCAGTTGGTCAGCGCATGCTCGCAGAACACGTCCTGGTAATCTGTCTGGCCCTGTTGAACTGTTTAAAGGTCATCACATCGGCTGCGGAGAGCGTGATCAGTTTTCCGGAACAGCTGATGCTCTCATGCATGTTTTAGTGTTACTTGCCTCGAAGCGAGCATAGACGTAGTTTAGCTCATCTGGAAGGCTTGTGTCATTGGGCAGCTCTCAGCTGTGCTTTCCTTTGTAGTCTGTATTTGTTTGCAATACCTGCCACATCTGATGAGCGTCAGAGCCGGTGTAGTACAACTCGATCTTTGTCCTGTATTGACGCTTTGCCTGTTTGATGGTTTATCGGAGGGCATAGAAGGGTTTCTTAGAAGCTTCTGGGTTAGAGTCCCGCTCCTTGAAAGCAGCAGCTCAGTGCGGATGTTGCCTGTATTCCACGGCTTCTGGTTTGGTATGTACATACGGTCAATGTGGGGACAGCGTCATCGATGCACTTATTGATGAAGCAAGTGACTGATGGTGTACGCCTCAATGCCAACAGAGGAATCCCGGAACATATTCCAGTCTGTGCTAGCAAAACAGTCCTGTAGCTTAGCATCCGCTTCATCTGACCACTTCTCGTCACTGGTACTTCCTGCTTTAATATTTTTGCTTGTAAGCAGGAATCAGGAGGATAGAATTATGGTCAGATTTGCCAAATGGAGGGAGAGCTTTGTCTGCATCTCTGTGTGTAGAGTAAAGGTGGTCCAGAGTTTGTTTTTCCTCTGGTTGCACATTTAACATGCTGATAAATCCGTTTTACCAAATTTCGAAGTATCCCTGCATTAAAGTCCCCGGCTTCTAGGAGCGCCGCCTCTGGGTGAGCGTTTTCTTGTTTGCTAATGGTGGAATACAGCTCATTCAATGCTGTCTTAGTGCCAGTCTCTGACTGTGGCAGTATGTAAACAGCTACTAAAAATACAGATAAACTCTAGGTAGATAGTTTGGTCTAAAGCTTATCATGAGAAACTCTACCTCAGGCATGCAATAGCTCGAGACTTCCTCAGATATCGTGCACCAGCTGTTATTTACAAAAATACATAGCCCGCCACTCCTTGTCTTACCAGACACCATGGTTCTATCCTGCCAGTGCAGCGTATAACCAGCCAGCTGCATGTTGATAGTGTCGTCGTTCAGCCACGTCTCCGTGAAGTATAATATATTACAGTTTTGAATGTCCCGTTGGTAGATTAATCTTTTGCGTAGGTAATTTATTTTATTGTCCAAAGATTGCACGTTTGCTAGCATAACCGAAGGCAGTGGGGGTTTATTTGATCGCCTACGAATTCTCAGAAGGCAGCCCGTACTCCGGCCACTTTTCCTCCCGCAAATCACAGGGATCTGGGCCTGCTTCCGAGAAAGCGGTATATTGTTCACGTCGGGCTTGTCAGACTCGTTAAAGGAAAAAAAGGATTCTGTCAGTCCGTGGTGAGTAATCGCAGTCCTGATGTCCAGAAGTTATTTTCGGTCATAAGAGACGGTAGCGAAAACATTACGTACAAAATCTGTGAAAAAATACGTTTTAAATAAACGAACAAAAAACGATCGATTGGGGGCACGTAAAAACGTCAACCTTCTCCAGCACCATTTTATGAGTCACACATATAAATAACACAAGATTAGTCTATTCCACCTCAATACAGTAATTCATTTTAGTAGCTCCAACTTAATTTCTGACGGGACATGACACCTCAAAGCACACTCACCTGAGATGAGCTGCTGTATCTTTGCACCATTGGGGCCCTTGTCGCTGTTGTGCACTATTGAGTTGGCTATTCTGGTCAAGTGCCCCATGTAGCCCCGTCTACGTCCACCCTCAGCCCTGAAACAGGAAAAACACACGTATTGAAGCCTATATGAACATTATGGTGACATTTCTTACACTACATTGAGCCTTGTTAAGGGTAAAAACCAAACAGCTCACAAGAGAGTTAGAAAAATATGCAAAGTCCAGTGGTCTAGTAACAACAGCATTATGGTCTAAATTCATAGTGAAATGAGAAAAAAGACAACAGTACTTACTGCTCCTTCTCATTGGAGCTCCATGCATCAAGAATTCTCTGGATAAACTGGCACTTCTGAAACAGCTAAAACACAAGAGCAAAAAGCAGTTAATTGACCTGTCTGACATGAATGCTATCGATGTAAAGGGTGATAAAGCCTCACGTGTTTGATGAGGTGGCTTTCTCTGACAGGCTCTTGGTCCTGATCTCTGTTGATTTCGGGGTTTTCACTTTGGGCTGGGGGCATTGCTAGGATCATCGCAGTGCAGATTTCAACTTGTATATGCAGGAAGTTATTCCATATATAGTTGAAGTACATGTCCTGAGAATAAATGGAGAGAGAAAGACAGCCATTAATTACACATCCCAAATCTAGTTGTTGAAATGCTCATCATTCCTGTTGACCTTGGTTATGAGATGGGGGTAGTAAGGGAACCAGTGTCAAAAGAAAGTGAAAACCCTGTGCACAGCATTAAGTCTAGATCATGGTGCTGGTTTTGGTAGGAAAAACTAGCACGCCAAAACAAGTAAAAAACACAAAAAGACAGGCAACTGACAAGTATGACTCCAAGAGTGTTGAGGTTTATCAGCTCCATGTTGATAATATGAGTGTTGGTCTGCAGGAGGCTGGCCACAAGACGGACCACACTCAACCGGGTGTTGCCCACTGGGGGGTCCAGCATGCCCCATGTGGTTTTCATGATATTCTTCTGCAAATGTGGGGATGAAAGGAACAATCAGGGTCTCGTTCAGTCTATATTCATTTAACTTGGTAATGCAAATAAAACCACCATTGGAGTGCACATGTAGAGTAAATTAGAAGAAGGACCACCCACTGAAGATAAACATGACTCAAAGTTAAAAAGCTTGAGATAGCAGGATCACAAAAAAAAAAAATCTAAGACAGAAATGTAGTATAAGTTTATTGAAAATACTGTGGTAGTTATATTTCACTCAAGTGGATAGCAAGGAGGACAACCTACTCTAATGAGTTTACTAATCTAAGAAATGTGTGCACTTTTTACTGTGTGTGTGTGTGCGTAACACTATAGGTATGTAAAGTATTACCTTTGGGGGTTCCAGCAGCAGTTGATGAAAGTCTTTGAGCCTGGGCCTGACAGCCTCCAGAATGCTCTGATTGACTGAGAAGGATGGGTGGCTCATACCAGGGGGACAGATCTCCAAATGGCCTTCGAACCTGTACATGACAAAAAGTATTTAGTATTTTATTAGGATCCCCAAAGCCACAGCTACTCTTCCTGGGGTCCACATAAAACACATAAATAGACAAGTGCATCACAAGGACAGAACTATGTGCATTTAAAAAAAACAATTTCATACATTTATGCCATCAAAATAATAATAATAATAATAATAATAATAATATTCATAGACACTACTGAATGCAAGTGTAACACACAAAAACAGAAATGCAATAAGGAGGTGCGTTGTCAAACCGGCAGACACTTATCGTTAGATTCCCGACGTGAATAAAGCCACCTTGTTTCTATAGTAACTGGGTATCCAGGGGTATTATAGACTTTACAGTTATCACCCGGAATGTGTTTGAGGTAACATGTAATCTCTTACACTTGAAAGCCTTTTGTTACAGTTACCACCCGCTATGGGTATCATTAGGTAAAATGCAACATTCATGAACATGCAGAAATAACCAGGACTTGAACAAAAGAGCAGCATATCAGACAAGTCTAACAGCTCAACACTAATAGTATCTTAAAACACTATACCACACAACCAAACCAACATTAAACCCAAAACAGGACATTGTGAACTTACGCTGGTCTTCGTGTCTCAAAGAGTGTCAGGAGAATCTGAATTACACTGACTATGGCAGAGTCATTTTTCTCTTTGTCAAAGATGTTGGATAGCAACTGCTCCACAGTCTCTTGTCTGAGAAATGGGAGGGATAAAATATCATGCTTTTGCCAGGACAATAAAGTCATACTTTGGATATCATGATAGCAAAAAGTTCTTCGCTGAAAGAATCAAGCAGAGGTTGTTGATTTACTTTTCCAGTGTGGCCAGCAAGGGATCAGGCTCAGAGCAGCCTTGCACTTGAAACATCTGATCTCTGCTGAGGCGGATTATTTCACACAGAGACTGGGATGCATTGGAGTGCCTCTGCGTGAGGAGAGAGAGAGACTTGTAAAAACACTGTCTGAAGAAACAGTACTCCACACAATTGGTTAATGAAATGCAACTTACATCCTCATCCTGAGAAGGTTGGACCATATCAACAAGCCTCTGGATCACCTTCTCCTCATTCAGCCACTGTGGATGAATAAGTTACAAGTTGATGATGATTGATTAAGAAAATGGACAAACTTCAAAACTAAGAAAATTCCAACACTCACATTTAAGACATCTTGTCTGAGCTGCTGTGGTTCAATGCAGGTAAGCATTCTGAGCAGCAAGTCCATGATGGCGGAGGTCCCTATGTGTTTAATCATTAAGTCCACAAAGTCTTCCCTCTTCCGCAGAAACTCCACAATCTACAAGAGATAGAAGACACTTCTTCTCAAGCCTTAAGAAGACACTGCAGCATGTCATAAACTCTTCAAAATCACACTGATTAGGACTAGTGGTGTGTACTGATCTCACCTGTTCTGGTTTCCTGCCGATGAGGATGCTAAGGACCTTGCTGAAGAAGCTGGCCAGTAAAGGGTTGAGTGGAGAGTCCCTTTGCAAAAACCCATAAAGTTTCATCAGCAAACTTTCATCTTCTCCCAGTCTGTCATTGATCTGTCCAACGTCCGAGGTAAGGAGTTCACACGATATGTTGGGGTACCTGCAAATAGCGCAAATACATCATTTGGTGATTTACCCAGTACAGCTGGCCAACCACACAAAACACAAAGTTCCTGTATAATTGACAGCCTAGCAAGTCATGCTTGCCCCCTTGGGGTTGTAAGGGTATTCCCTTATGATGTAAACACATGAATGCAAGGGAAGCTGAAAGAAATTCAGAATAATTCTCAAAACCGTGTGTGTGAATCTCACTCACTTGTACTTGATCTTCTCCTCTACATCATCACTTGGCTCCTGTGTGATGTAGGTGACCAGGTCCACCATGCACTGAGGCCGCACCAGGAAGTCCACCAGCTTGTGGTTCTGGGCCTTGCACTCCTGCAGAACATCCTCCTCGTCCATCACCTCAGTCAGAGTCACATCCTCCTTCTCCAGGAGGGTGTCAATGTGAGACGTTGTGTGTAGATCAAACTTCCAAAACATGATGCTTCTGCAAGGAAGGAAAATGGTCATAAGGAAAATGGGAAAACACTCAGTGACTAAAAGTACACGGCGCAGGTTGAGAGGAGGTAGTCAAATGGAAAGTAGGTGGTCAAACTGATAGCTTCAAACGTACCTGACTGGGGTAGTCCGTCCAGAGGTTAAAAATAAAATAATGCTTGTGCTCTTTGGGAGTTCTGGCCCATTACAGGCTTCACAGACAGCAGTGACGAGAGACCTTTGGACACAGGACACATGCAGCAGAACGACCACCTCGGCCTCAACAGATCAACGCACACCTGAAAGAAAGAACCGAATTTAGCCATCAGAGCATATTACTCCCTGCACTGGAAACAACTTTTGGTATTTACTATGTGAGATTTATTATGTTAAATATTAAGTGCTACTGAAACAAGTAGCAATTTAAGATATGTTAATTTTGGCTTACATTCATTTCTAAAATAAGTAATATGATAAACCCCTTGAAAACAAATATTTAGCCTAGGTCACAAGACAAACAAAGCCCTAGGAAAGTATTTGGGCCGGTAAACCATGGTTTTTCCATCATTGTAGGAAAAGGCTGCACTTCCTTGTCATCATCCCAACAACTTCACCCAAAACAGAAGGTGTATGCACTTTTTGTTTAAACTTAAAAGTATTAAGAGAAGCTCTACTCAGCAAATCTCTCCTCATGCAAACATACTGGCAACGTCATTGCTTGCACAGAACTTGGTCAAATCACTGTCACATTTTTAAAGGAAAATACCACTCAAAAACAACCATTGGTACCCCCACCCCCCAATTAGTTGATAGTCCCAAAATGTTTTGCATGCGATTATCAGTAGTCAAATTATAGGATTTTTAAGAAGCAAAAAGTGTCACATCATCATCATGATGATGCATTTTGCATCATCAGTCCAATATCTTATCTTGACATGCAAAAACCTTTGACTGTTAACAGCGGACTACTGAATACTACACCAAACGGTAGTTTGAGCGGAAACAATAAAGCAAACTCTCCTCCACTGTTTCGGTAAAGGACAGAGGGATGAGGCGTGAAAAATGTAACAGTCAAATTCAGAGAGCTTTGGATGCATGGACTGACCATGATGATACCAAAATCATAGTTTTAACCATGTTGAGGCTATATAGTGTTTGTTTACTTTGATTACAAACATGGGAGTTAAAAATAGCTCATTTATTATATAAATATGGTTCTGATGGGGTACAACAGTTGCATTAATCCCATGAAGCATTTCAGTTACATTCTTCAAGAATAAATGGGTACAAAAAACAAATTTAGAAGTAAAAAACTGATATAGCAACTGCTTATTTCCCCTTTAAGAGGCACCATAACACTGTCAAGAACTCGCTGTAGGAACCATGCATGCAACCATATGTTCAATGCACACAATAGGCATATGACTCAAAATAAACAGATTTTCCGCTGTGTACACCTGGCCCTCAGTACAAAAAAAAAAAAGTATTTTCTTGTGGGGAAGCCTGTGAGAAATAGGGTTAAAGGTTACATAGCAGCCATCTTGGCTTATGCTAAACCAGCACCTCAGATTCATCAATGGCTGAGAGGAAAAAGTTTATTCATAGACTAAGCGGGGGCTGGGGGAGAATTGACATTGGCCCCTGTCCAGGCACATGCATGCTTTGATGAAAGTGTGCAACTCAAATCATTGCTCTATGAAATACAAAACAATGTGATTTTCAATACACCAGTAGAGGTCAAAATGAATGACAGGGATAACATTGGTTGTCTGGCATTAATTCTGTCTACCAAAGGCAACCAAATAATGAGTGTAAAACAATGATTTTATGATCAACCAGGAACACAACCGAAGACTGAACAAAGTCCCATGCAATAGGCACTGTCAGCCAATAGTTTCCATCTATTCTAAATACTGATGCAACGGTGACATTTTTGGCCGATACAAATATCCAATATTTTCCATAGAAAAAACAATAACTGATACCGATATTTAAATTTTTTGCAGTCTTAAGCATGAGTTAAATAATTAACACACACAGACACAGCAGTCTAAGGCTCTGCATCTTTGTGCAAGAGGCGTCACTACAGTCCCTGGTTCGAATCCAGGCTATATCACATCCCACCGGGATTGTGAGTTCCATAGGGTGGCGCACAATTGGCTCAGCGCCGCCCGGGTTTGGCCGTCATTGTAAATAAGAGTTTGTTCTTAACAGACTTGCCTAGTTAAATAAAAGGTTACACACACACACACACCAAAAAGTTAGCACTTTGTTGGCATTTACATATGTCCCCATAACCAGTAAAACAATCAAAACCGATTTCTTTCACTTACTTGCTGTGCCGTTTCATTGTTCAGTCGTTTAATTTTGAACCAGGATTTCTATTGGATGCCGTTTGAGTCTTTGCTTGTCAAAAAATATGTCAAATAACACTATAAGCTTGTTGACCAATCAGGACCTGAATATAATTTAACGTGTTCATAAATGTACGCAGTTATTACACATCGATTAGACTATCACTCGTATTTCATATGTCATCGATACGTACACTATGAAGCTAGTAAAGTTGTCTCGCGCACCTACAGTGCTGGTCATTAAAAAATGCTAGCTAGCTCACAGATGCAAACAGCGTTCTTCCCCAAAAACATACAGTTGAAGTCAGAAGTTTACATACACTTACATTGGAGTCATTAAAACAGGGTTTTTAACCACTCCACAAATTTCTTGTTAACAAACTATAGTTTTGGCAAGTCGGGTAGGACATCTACTTTGTGCATGACAAGTCATTATTCCAACAATTGTTTACAGAGAGATTATTTCACCATCACAATTCCAGTGGGTCAGAAGTGTATATACACTAAGTTGACTGTGCCTTTAAACAGCTTGGAAAATTCCAGAAAATTGTGTCATGGCTTTAGAAGTTTCTGAAAGGCTAATTGACATCATTTGAGTCAATTGGAGGTGTACCTGTGGATGTATTTCAAGGCCCATCCATCCTCTCCTCAATACGGTAGAGTCGTCCTGTCCCCTTTGTAGAAAATCAAAGAATGATGTTTCCACCTCCATGCTTCACGGTTGGGATGGTGTTCTTGTGGTTGTACTAATCCTTCTTCTTCCTCCAAACACAGCGAGTGGAGTTTAGACCAAAAAGCTATATTTTTGTCTCATCAGACCACATGACCTTCTCCCATTCCTCCTCTGGATCATCCAGATAGTCATTGGAAAACTTCAGACGGGCCTGGACATGCGCTGGCTTGAGCAGGGGGACCTTGCGTGCGCTGCAGGATTTTAATCCATGATGGTGTAGTGTGTTACTAATGGTTTTCTTTGAGACTGTGGTCCCAGCCCTCTTCAGGTCATTGACCAGGTCCTGCCGTGTAGTTCTGGGCTGATCCCTCACCTTCCCTGTGATCATTGATGCCCCATGAGGTGAGATCTTGCATGGAACCCCAGACTGAGCGAGATTGGAAGAAGTTAAAGATGACAAACATTTTCTAATAATTGCGCCAACAGTTGTTGCCTTCTCACCAAGCTGCTTGCCTATTGTCCTGTAGCCCATCCCAGCCTTGTGCAGGCCTACAATTTTAACCCTGATGTCCTCACACAGCTCTCTGGTCTTGGCCATTGTGGAGAGATTGGAGTCTGTTTGATTGAGTGTGTGGACAGGTGCAGTTAATACAGGTAATGAGTGGAGAACAGGAGGGCTTCTTAAAGGAAAACGAACAGGTCTGCGAGAGCCAGAATTCTTACTGGTTGGTAGGTGATCAAATACTTATGTCATGCAATAAAATGCAAATTAATAACTTAAAAATCATACAATGCAATTTTCTGGATTTTTGTTTTAGAGTCCGTCTCTCACAGTTGAAGTGTACCTATGATAAAACATTTGACCTCTACATGCTCTGTAAGTAGTAAAACCTGCAAAATCGGCAGTGTATCAAATACTTGTTCTCCCCACTATAGGTATGCACGTCAGCTTTGACATCGGTGTTAAACTAGACACCGGCCCAATATCAATGTTGGCATTTTTAGCTAATGTCGGCCGATCCCCCAAAAATTGTTCACCGATATTGAGCATCCTTAATTCTAACCATGGCCAGGGGTATATTACAAAGAAGGATAAATGAGTTAGCTGGCTAAGTTTCCTAAATATTCTGAAATAACTTTGAGCATTTTTACTTTGCCAAGACAATCCATCCACCTGACAGGTGTGGCATAGCAAGAAGCTGACTAAACAGCATGATCATTACGCATGTGCACATTGTGCTGGGGACAATAAAAGGACACTAAAATGTGCAGTTTTGTCACAACACAATGCCACAGATGTCTCATGTTTTGAGGGAGCGTGGAATTGGCACGTTGACTGCAGGAACTGTTGCCCGAGAACTTAATGTAACTTTCTCTACCATAAGCCTCCTCCAACGTCATTTTGGAGAATTCGACAATACATCCAACCGGCCTTCCAACCGCAGACTCATGTATGGCGTTGTGTGGGCGAGCGGAGTGCCCCATGGTGGCGGTGGTGTTACGGTACTGGCAGGCATAAGCTACGGAAAACGAACACAATTGCATTTTATCGATGGCAATTTCAATACACAACAATAAAGTGACGAGATCCTGAGGCCCATTTTTTTCCCCCGGTATGTGACCAACATATGCAGATCTGTATTCCTGATCATGGGATGAATGAATTTATTGAAATTGATTGAGTTCCTCATATGAACTGTAACTCTAAAATTATTGCATGTTGAGTTTCTTTCCACTATTAGCGCCAGATATATATTCTGGACATTTTCTAAAATTACAATGTAAACCTTTTTTAAATTCCTGTATAGCACCTTAAAGTTCAACTTATACTGAACAAAAATAGTGTTGCACAGTATTACTTACCTGCCAGTGTTGTGGTTGGCTGTGATATTCATTGTACTATCTAGTTGATAGACCAAAAGTAAAAGGCTGAACTCAACACTTGAGCCTTTTACTTTCGGTTTTGGTCCACCAGCTTCAAACAGCTGTAAAACCAGCTATTTTTGGTAAATGAAAATATATTTCACAGCGATTTAGACAGTACAATGATTCCCTACACTAGTCAGTGCTTCTTTTCTCTAACTGAAATTGTGCGAACAGCATAGAATTTTAGCAACCAGGAAATGCCAGCGATTCCCACTAGATAAAACAGCTTTAGTATTTTGACAGATGCCATGCCGGCAGGAGAAATCAATAGGTGAAATATCACAACACTGGCAGGTAAGTAATACTGTGAAACACTATAATTCTACTATTATAGCCAGATATAAAAAATAATGTGTAGCACTATTGATGAACCAGATTATTTATCAAAGTTAGCTGGCTAATTTATTGATCCTGCTTTGTAGTAGCCCTCTGGTATGGCAAAAGTGTTTGCTCTCCTTGGAAAACAGCAGCTACTGAGAAGGCGTATGAGAGCACTTAATTCCAATTTCCATAATTTAAAGCTACAATGTGTAACTTTGTGGGGGACCACACCAAATTCACATCGAAATGTGAGTTCTAACAGATCTACCACCTCTTAGAGTTGATTTCAACGGGAATGAAAGATATGTGTACTATTTATATGCTGAAGTTTCATTTTTGCATCTTTTACACCAACTTCAAACAGCTGAATATGAAAACTATATTTCACAGGGGTTTAGATGGTACAATGATTCTCTACAAACTTAAACTAGGCAAACTATTAGAATTTTAGCAACCAGGAAATAGAAGAGCGATTTCTGCATGGTGCATATTTAAGGCATAACCCCTTCAGTCCCAGTTGAAAAAGACAGGACACTCAATCCCCAGTGGGTGAAAACAAAAACATGCAACATGTCAAATAAATCATAACTGTACAAAACATGATATACTCAGTCAAACATCTATGTATGCCTATTCCAGTGACAAGTGTAAAACTGAACCTCAGGGGTTACCAAAGGAAACATATTTTCTTTCATTGGCTACAGATTGGTGTACAAAGATGGTTGGTGTCCATTACTGGGCGTTTACAGGAATGCCCCATACAAACATCAATCATAGATTTTTCAACTAACCTGTCCTTGGAAATCCTTTCTTTCAATGAATCGAGAACTAAGGAAGTATCTTTGAAATGTCTGTCTACAATTGCATGTGAATAATGAACTTTCCAAGAATTTCAGTTCCATCCCTGGGGGGGGGGCAAAATATTTGCAAGCTTGTTCTGAATAGAACCATTTTACATGTTCTTCGTTCCACTGTTCCAACCAGCAAAATAAAAGTTCTGAACCAGTTCGAACCAAAAACAAGTACCGGTTTATACGTTTCTTTGAATGTCTTTGAACTTCAGTTGTCTTAATGTTGTACCAGAGCTAGCTATCTAACAAGCTTGTGTGTGCAGAGCGGCACCAGAGATAAAACCACTTCTTACCTTTTTGTGATTAACGAGGCCAATGTGAAATGTGATAACTATAGTATCCCTAGCTAGCATTCAAAAAGTGAATACATTGTCTAATTAAAAACCTCTTCCCATTATCTGAATAACATCAGTTAACATCAGCTACCTGCCCCTCCTTTGGAGGACAGGTTAGTTAAAAAAAAATCTATGGTGCGCCCAATGATGGACACATTATCAGGTGTACAACCTGTAGCTACTGTTCCATGTAAACTAAACTAGAACATGTCATCTAACCTAGGTAATGTGTTTTGCTATAGGCTTACTTTTGTTTGCCAAGTGTAATACATTGCCCAGAGCAAAGGGCTACATATACGTTACATTGCTGTTTTCCCTAACAAGTGGGGCTAATTGCTGTTCAGTGTTCGTACTGTACACTACTTTTACGAGTCTGCTATCAAGCTAGGGAACTTAACTAATATAGAGATATAACAGGACAAGCTGGAACTAGCTAGCTGGTTATGTAACGTTAACTATTGGGATCAGAAACTGAACTAGCTAAATGCAATACTTCGCGTGACTTGGAGAATCTTAAAACAATTCAAAGACGACTTAGCTAGCTACATACAACACATCAATAGACCACTAATTGATAGCTAGCTAGCCAAGTTGGCTAACTGGATTTTGAGAACAAAACAAGAAAGCAAAATACAAAGTGTTTTCCCGGTATCTCCAAACTACTAACTAGTTACCTAGCTAACTACTTCAAGGCATATTTACCCGAAAAGCAAACGCTAACTAGCCAACAAACATTAATGTTACCTACCTAGCCGGATATTGGTTAGCTAGCTAGGTAACATAGGTGTCAACAAGGTTGTTCTTTTGGAAGACTTGACACTCCAACTATGGTATCTACTTTAGTTAGCTAAAACATACCAACATCTGGAAAGAGGTATAAACACTGTTGGAGAACATGCAAACTAGCTAGCTAACTGGTTAACTAACGTTAGCATTTTCGGAACTACCCTAACCAGAGCACAGGCCAAACCAAATGGTGTCGAACACTAAAATACGGCTAACGTTGGCTAACAATATTGTGTATTTCAATCGACCACAGTCGACTTTCAGTCCCACATAATAACACTAACTTACCTTAAATATTGACTACAAGATACAACAAGTGAAATATATCGGTGTAGCAACCTTACCGGGAGCTAACGGAAAAATGCTAAAGTTAGTGTTGCTCCGGTTAGCGAGTTAGCTGGTCCAGTGCTGTTCGTGTCTCCTCGGAATAGCAAGTACGTACCGATAAACAGCGGTATATGGCGAGTCCCCGGCATGTAGCTTATTGATCCATTAGCCTAAAGTGTTAAAAGCGAGGAACATTCAAATCCTAAGAAAAAAAATATGTTTACAAGTGATTCTGACAGGCGCGAAAAGGTAGACCATCAGAGGGCACTTTTCAAGATGGCGGTTCCATCAACTTCAACGACCCCTTCCCCCACCACAACTGAAGTATCTACCTGTCAATCAAACATACTGGTGGCGCTCTATTGGCTATGAATTACGCCAATTAGACCTACTTCTAGCGAGTTCAGTCTTTTGATTTGGTACTGTACACTGCATACTGTCCACTCCTTTGCGGTAAAAAAAACATTGCGGCGTCGAGAAACTCCCATTTTCCGCAGATAGAGGAGGGTGGAACGCGTGAAAAAACAAGGAAGGGATTCGATTATGTGGGAGGAGTTAACACTGAGTGAAAAGTGATTTCTTACGTTTTGGAGCTGGACTGCAGGGATGCAAACTCGTCACCTTTCGGAGAAATGTACCGCTTTTAATAAAACAATTCGGTGACCTATGTGATTCGTGTAGATCCGATGAGAAACGTTTTGGGGAAAGAGGCTTTGAATCACTACTGGCTGTAAGCGAACGAGTGATGCGCGTTTGGAGCAATACTGGCTGTTCCCAAGGCTCAGCCAATCGTTCACATAACAGAATGCAGCACGAAGAGATAAGAGACAGGCAATTTCCTAGTTACAGTATCAGCGTGCACCCTGGAAAGACAGCGGAAAGCCGTCAGTTTGCCAGCTACAGGCCCCTGAACGATGACGAAGAGGTTGGTCAGAAGGTGATGAAGTGTAAAAACAACTGGCAAATAGAACGTTTTAGGTGAGGGAGATTAAGTATCTTGCTCGCTGGATCGAATTATCCGTTAGCTAGCCAGAGAAACGTGGAGCAACATTAGCCAATTTAACTGATCAAATATTTGAGTTTGTGTGAAGATTAGCTGGCTAATAAAGTCAGACAGCACAACATAAGATGAGCTAACGTTAGTAACCTAACCAATTCGCTATAGTATTAACGTTAACTGGTATACGACTCCTTACCGTTCAAGTTCTAATGCCTTAGTTGCTTATTGGAACCAGGCAACCTGTTTGAAATGTTAACTAACAAACTAGCTAACGAGGTTTCACTCTCGCCAAAATTGGACGCAGCTGCAGGGAATAGCGGGACTTTTTCTCAACACATTGCAGAGGTAAAGATAGTAGATTGATTTGTTTTGGTAACTGATCTACAACGTTAAATTAAACTAAACTATAGTTTAGCACGCCCTTTATGTTGGAACATTCTTCGAACACACAGTAGGCCTTGCTTTGAGTGGGACACACATAATTATTAACATAACTATTAAACTCGGACAAAACAGAGATGCTTGTTCTAGGTCCCAAAAAACAAAGAGATCTTCTGTTGAATCAGACAATTAATCTTAATGGTTGTACAGTCGTCTCAAATAAAACTGAAGGACCCCGGCGTTACTTATTATTATTATTATTATTATATTACTCTGGACCCTGATCTCTCTTTTGAAGAACATATTAAGACCATTTCGAGGACAGCTTTTTTCCATCTACGTAATATTGCAAAAATCAGAAACTTTCTGTCCAAAAATGATGCAGAAAAATTAATCCATGCTTTTGTCACTTCTAGGTTAGACTACTGCAATGCTCTACTTTCCGGCTACCCGGATAAAGCACTAAATAAACTTCAGTTAGTGCTAAATACGGCTGCTAGAATCCTGACTAGAACCAAAAAATTTGATCATATTACTCCAGTGCTAGCCTCTCTACACTGGCTTCCTGTCAAAGCAAGGGCTGATTTTTAAGGTTTTACTGCTAACCTACAAAGCATTACATGGGCTTGCTCCTACCTATCTCTCTGATTTGGTCCTGCCGTACATACCTACACGTACGCTACGGTCACAAGACGCAGGCCTCCTAATTGTCCCTAGAATTTCTAAGCAAACAGCTGGAGGCAGGGCTTTCTCCTATAGAGCTCCATTTTTATGGAACGGTCTGCCTACCCATGTCAGAGAAGCAAACTCTGTCTCAACCTTTAAGTCTTTACTGAAGACTCATCTCTTCAGTGGGTCATATGATTGAGTGTAGTCTGGCCCAGGAGTGGGAAGGTGAACGGAAAGGCTCTGGAGCAACGAACCGCCCTTGCTGTCTCTGCCTGGCCGGTTCCCCTCTTTCCACTGGGATTCTCTGCCTCTAACCCTATTACAGGGGCTGAGTCTCTGGCTTACTGGGGCTCTCTCATGCCGTCCCTGCAGGGGGTGCGTCACCTGAGTGGGTTGATTCACTGTTGTGGTCATCCTGTCTGGGTAGGCGCCCCCCCCACTTGGGCTGTGCCGTGGCGGAGATCTTTGTGGGCTATACTCAGCCTTGTCTCAGGATGGTAAGTTGGTGGTTGAAGATATCCCTCTAGTGGTGTGGGGGCTGTGCTTTGGCAAAGTGGGTGGGGTTATATCCTTCCTGTTTGGCCCTGTCCGGGGGTGTCCTCGGATGGGGCCACAGTGTCTCCTGTCCCCTCCTGTCTCAGCCTCCAGTAGTTTGTGTCGGGGGGATAGGGTCAGTTTGTTATATCTGGAGTACTTCTCCTGTCCTATTCTGTGTCCTGTGTGAATCTAAGTGTGCGTTCTCTAATTCTCTCCTTCTCTCTTTCTTTCTCTCTCTCGGAGGACCTGAGCCCTAGGACCATGCCCCAGGACTACCTGACATGACGACTCCTTGCTGTCCCCAGTCCACCTGGCCATGCTGCTGCTCCAGTTTCAACTGACCTGAGCCCTAGGACCATGCCCCAGGACTACCTGACATGATGACTCCTTGCTGTCCCCAGTCCACCTGGCCATGCTGCTGCTCCAGTTTCAACTGTTCTGCCTTACTATTATTCGACCATGCTGGTCATTTATGAACATTTGAACATCTTGGCCATGTTATGTTATAATCTCCACCCGGCACAGCCAGAAGAGGACTGGCCACCCCACATAGCCTGGTTCCTCTCTAGGTTTCTTCCTAGGTTTTGGCCTTTCTAGGGAGTTTTTCCTAGCCACCGTGCTTCTACACCTGCATTGCTTGCTGTTTGGGGTTTTAGGCTGGGTTTCTGTACAGCACTTTGAGATATCAGCTGATGTACGAAGGGCTATATAAATAAATTTGATTTGATAATTTTATATGTTGCAGGATGTCTTGCAGATAAGTGCCTCCTGTGGTTATGGTCTGTGATTCACTCTAGCATAAGATTTCCACTCGGCGTTATGAATTGGTGAATGCGGCCAAATGCTACTACATGCACAGACACTAGTTTCTTCTCTGGCAGTGAGTCTGGATCTGAGTAACTCCCCAACCTGTCACTGAATCTGAACACACTCAGGGGGTCTGATTGGTCCAGAAACCGATGGGTTGGGCCAAAGCCAGAACACGTAGGTAAAGAGTAGAGGTCGCCCTATTAATCGGCAGTTTTGGATGCCGATTACATTGCACTCCACGAGGAGACTGCGTGGCAGGCTGACCACCTGTTATACGAGTGCAGCAAGGAGCCAAAGTAAGTTGCTAGCATTAAACTTATCGTATTAAAAAAAACTATACATCTTAACATAATCACTAGTTAACTAAACATGGTTGATGATATTACTAGCTTGTCCTGCATTGCAAATAATCAATGTGGGAGGAGTTAACACTTGGGCGGAGTTAACAGTTAACACTTAATGTATCATCAAATCACAGCCTACTTTGCCAAACGGGTGATGATTTAACAAGCGCATTTGCAAAAAAGCACTGTCGTTGCACCAATGTACCTAACCATAAACATCAATGCCTTTCTTAAAATCAATACATAAGTATATATTTTTAAACCAGCATATTTAGTTAAAAGAAATTCATGTTAGCGGGCAATATTAACTTGGGAAATTGTGTCACTTCTCTTGGGTTCAGTGCAAGCAGAGTCGGGGTATATGCAGCAGTTTGGCTCGTTGCGAACTGTGTGAAGACCATTTCTAACAGACTAATTAATTTGCCAAAATTGTACATAATTATGACATCACATTGAAGGTTGTGCAATGTAACAGCAATATTTAGACTTATGGATGCCACCCGTTCGATAAAATACGGAACGGTTCTGTATTTCACTGAAAGAATAAACATTTTGTTTTGATAGTTTCCAGGTTTGACCCTATTAATGGCCTACGGCTTGTATTTCTGTGTGTTTATTATAATTAAGTCTATGATTTGATAGAGCAGTCTGACTGAGCGGTGGAAGGCAGCAGCAGGCTCGTAAGCATTCATTCAAACAGCACTTTCCTGCGTTTCCCAGCATCTATTCGCAATGCTTGAAGCACAGTGCTGTTTATGACTCCAAGCCTATCAACTCCTGAGATTAGGCTGGCAATACTATAGGACCTATAAGAGCATCCGATAGTCAAAGGTATATAAAATACAAATGGTATAGAGAGAAATAGTCCTATTATAACTACAACTTCTTAACTGGAAATATTGAAGATTGTTAAAAGGAACCACCAGCTTTCATATGTTCTGAGCAAGGAACTTAAAACGTTAGCTTTTTTTACATGGTACATATTGCACTTTTACTTTCTTCCCCAACACTGTTTTTGCATTATTTAAACCAAATTTGAACCCGTTTCATTATTTATTTGAGACTAAATATATGCATTATATTAAGTTAAAATAAGTATTCATTCAGTATTGTTGTAATTGTCATTTTATATATATATAAAATCGGCAGATTATAATTTTTTGGTCCTCCAATAATTGGTAATTGTAATTGTTGCCAGGAGTGTTGCTTATCTTTGCATCTAGAGGATTTAGAGCCAGTGCAACTGATTGAAGTTAATGTCTTGGCTAGCCAAGTTTTTCTCAACTCCAAGATGTACCTCACGTCATTGGAGTTGAGCGAAAACGACTGGGCGGACTGAACCTCAGACTATATCGAGTCACTATCAGTCGGTACTTGTGCATGTGCAATTTTTAATTCTTAGGGTTTATGTAAGTTTTTCTGCAGCTGCATGCCTTTCTATGTTTGCTGAAATCCCTACTTTTTAACAAAACTAGTCAAATACAACCACCAACTGTTTCCTCATATCGAATGACAGCGACTCGATGTAGTCGGAGCTACACTTTTCCCACAGTCGTCGCAACCCAACTCAATCCGAGGCTGGTGAGGGGAGGATGGCTCATAATAATGAATGGAATGGAGTAAATGGAATGATATCAAACACATGGAAACCAGGTGTTTGAGACAATTCCATTTATTCTGTTCTAGCCATCCTACTAGAGCTACTATGAGCTCATCCTCCCCATTTTAAAGTGCCACCAGCCACCACTGTGGAGATGTACATATCGTGGAGTTGAGAAACCCAGATATCTCTTGGAATGAAGCAAAAATAATCTGTCTGTAACGGCGTTCTTCGTTTGTCGAAAGAGAGTCGGACCGAAATGGAGCGTGTTTGTTACTCATGATCTTTAATGAATGAAAACGAAACGATACATGAAATAACTCAATACAAAAACAACAAACGGAACGTGAAACCTAATTACAGCCTATCTGGTGAAACTACACAGAGACAGGAACAATCACCCACAAAATCCAAAGCGAAACCCAGGCTACCTAAATACGGTTCCCAATCAGAGACAACGAGAATCACCTGACTCTGATTGAGAATCGCCTCAGGCAGCCAAGCCTATACAACACCCCTACTCAGCCGTAATCCCAATAATACAAAACCCCCAATACGAAATACAACAACATAAACCCATGTCACACCCTGGCCTGACCAAATATATAACGAAAACACAAAATACAATGACCAAGGCGTGACACTGTCAGTGTTAAACCATATTATTGTGGAGCATTTTTAACTGTTGTGTTGTCCCTGTGGTTATTATCACTGTAAAGTGTTGGTGTCATGAGTATTCTGAATAGTTTCTCTTATTGTGACATTACAACCTATAACAATGGGGTCTGAAGATGGAAATTACCTTAAACTGAACATTGATGTATTGCAAGCCTACAGTATCGTCATGTTACAAATGCACAGAGTGCCAAAGATGTTTTGCAGACTACAGTCTACGTGTGATAATTTTTGAATCAATAGGAGTTGGATCAAAATCCTGTAGACACTGGCCCTCGATTGCCAAGATGGGTCTCCCCTGTCTTTTGCTATTACTCCCCTGATAACATTGAGTTATTTAATAAATAAATAAAAATCATTGTTAACATTAGGGATTGTAGCAAGTGAAAGTAGAACTTTGTTGGAGATGGAAGACATCCAAACGAAATGAGCAAAACAAAAAACGTGATGTGAGGGGTTTTCCAGTTAAGGCCTGTCATTACAGGCCTGCACTTGAGTAAATTCACCTGAAGAGTATAGCGGTCCTCTAACAGTGAATGGAGAGCAGTTTAGTAATCTCTAATGCCAGCCTCCAAATGCAATACTCTTATATCGTTGTTTGTTCTCAATCAACCCGCTCAAAAGTTTCACAGGAATCTTTAACGCATGCACAACTATTTCTGTAATGTACTGTACACCAAAATAGGAACGTCAAAGACATTGAATAGCTATGTTTCCTCATACGTAGTTTCCTTTGGTTTTACATACCCAAGGCATGAGAGTTGCAAAGTTTCAAGGAGTTTTCCATGTCCAGTCTGTAATCCTTCTTAATAGGGGTCACATTGACAGCAGCTTTTATACAGTTTGTTATTGTTTGAGGTTGACACCACACTGGCTCAGCATTATTATTTGAACTGCAGACTGATGTGCTATGCTGGAGAAGTTTGTAAGCAGCAGCAATTGCTCTAGGGATGTCTTTGGGTCAGCCCATACAACACGCCTTCAGTCCACTCAAAATATTCTGGCCATAACTAGACTTTACTGGGGTAGATTGATATGATTTTTTGACCTGGATGTCCATTTGTGAAAAAAAAGACCTGAAAAATAGACAAGGATGATGTTCCAACTTTTCTACACGTGGTGGCAGCATTTAGCTATGATTCACTCGCATAACCAGTGCAGTTAATAGTACCGCAATAGAAAATGTGAGCCCTATTTGGATCACCAAAAACCTTTTCCATGCAACAAATTAATATTACTGTATATACAGTACCAGTCAAAAGTTTGGACACCTACTCATTCAAGGGTTTTTCTTTATGTTTTACTATTTTCTACATTGTACAATAATAGTTAAGACATCAAAACTAGGAAATAACACATGGAATCATTTAGTGACCAAAAAAGTGTTAAATCAAAATATTGTTGATTCTTCAAAGTAGCCACACAAGTATTCCTTAAAATAGAACCTTTATTATATAAAAATGCTTTTGATACAAAAATTGTCACAAGTGTAAATAACACAACACAGGTTTGTTTGGGGAGCATCTACATACTGGCACAATGAAGTACAGCTGGAGTTGTCCCTGTCCAGTAAGGACATGGCTTGAAATGGGCTGGGCAGCAGGTTGTGTTGTGGAGGTCTGAGGAACCTGTACAACCTCTCCGCTAGAAGCCAGAGGTGTCCAACATACAGATGGAAGCCTGACACTTTCGATCATATGATTTCATTTCACTTGTCAGCACCATGGTTAATTGCCTATATACAAATGGCAGAGAAAAAGCTCAGAAAACAAGCACGAGGTATGAATTCAAAATACATTTCCCTCTTTATGTAATTTTACATTCACTGTTCACATTTCTTAACTGGTTGGATAGTTCATTTAAGGAAGTGCTCAGTTTGGCAACATTGTCAATCTTCAAAGTGAGACAATATAATGGAGCCATGATTTTACAGGTGCATGATATTCACCACTCTGAAATTCAATCTATAAGTTGAAAGGTATGTGAAGATAGTGAGGGTTTCACTACAATTGAATCATCTACAGTTTTCAAACATGGTTTACAAAAGATCGAATAGCTTTTACTGAACTACAGACATTTGTCTCATTGATAAAAGCTGAAATATCAACAGTATTATTGTTTCAATAAATGGAAATAGTCAGTCTAGTATGTCACATGGACATTGTATAAGAGATTCATGATCGAGTTAAGGTTGTGCAAAACCTTGTCATTTCTGGTTGATAACTGCATCAACGATGAAGCTGCTCTTATGAGTTATTCCATAAGGACTCCTTCAAAACAATTAACATGTATACATACTGTTCTACACAAAAAAATAATAACGTTACTCACTGAAACAGCTTAATGATCTATTGTCTAATTGTTTTGTTGGGTGTTCTCATAATTCAGAGTAAAGTATATATGTACAGTAGCAGCAAACACATTTTTGGTAAACTCCAAAACAAAGACATGCTCGGGATCATTTCAATTAATAAGAGCATTTCATGGCTGTTGTGAAACATTTCTTATTTACTTAATTACAAATATTTACAATTTGTTTTGTTAATGGTAATGTGGTTGGCCACATCACCAGTGTAACATTTTGAATGGAGTATTTTCTCAAACCAATATTGGTGACCACCTTGTTCAAATTTCACTGTAAATTGGTACGTTTGAAGGAAGTTCTAAAGTACGTGGCTGAAAAAACCCGAAGAATTATCAAAGGCCAATAGAATAGTCAAATTGAAAGTCTTCTAATTAGGAGGATACTCCATCTGAAACGAGGGTGGGAAACATGAAAAATATAGACAAGTGATACAATTCACTGTACATTGTCACACTTGATCTGGCCCTATTCCATCCCCACCTTAACCCATGGCAATCAGTGGAAATGAATAAAATATAATTCTCATTTGTTTATATTTAAAATTATTTACAGACATGGCTATTTCCCCGGGTGTCATGAAGAGTCAGTGCATGGTGACGGGGGTGGGGGACAGAGGTGAAAGTAACTGCGCTCTGTGGATGGAGAAGGGGGGCAGCTCTCCTCTGCTGATAGGTACTGGCTCCGGGGAGTGGGGGGAGGAGGGTAAGGGTCAGAGTCTGAGTTTAGGTCCATGTAGTACTTGTTGCTCTTCCAACGACTTGTGGTGTAGTCGCTGTCACAGACGTCAGTGCTGCATGGGGTGGTGGGGGGTGCCACACCGCGCATTAGATAAGGCCTTTCAGGAGCAAGCATGGAGAGAAAATACTTTTTTATTTCACAACAGCAAAGAGGTGCCAATTTGCATCAAGCTGACTGTTGCATAATACAAAGAGAGAAACTGATCAAGTGTTTCTCATCTCTTACCTGTAAGACCTGGTGGTGGAGGGACTGTTAGAGGAGTAGAAGATCTCTGCATTATACAGGGAGCGATCCGTGGCTGGAGAGGGAGGCGGGTTGAGCATCTGCAAATACAAAACCCTTACCCATTCAATTACAAACTTAAGTTTTGAGATCATCAAGTGTCCAGTAAAGTTCAAACAGGAGAAAATGTACATTCCCCCCAGTTTTTAGAAATAATGTATGAGAGACACCGCGGAGAGGATGGGTGTTGGGTTCCTAAGAGAGGGCAGAGAAGTTGGGTACATACCTGTGGATAAAAGGTTCCCTTAGTGCTGGAGGAGCTGCTGGAGGAGGCCCCTGTTACATGGTTCCTGTCATAGAGTGGCGCCCCACTACAGCTGCTCCCCATCAGACTGACAGAACTCATCATAGACTTCCCACACGAGATACCTAAGAAACAACAAAACAGTCAAATACAGTGACAACAACTACCTGCTTCAGCATGTAAATACTATCCTTTCACAGTACAGGCCATATCTATACACTCATCCATTTGATCTTTAGTTTTCAGTGTTGTGTAATAGCCAACCTTTACCTGTGAAGGTTCCGTGCTGTGAACTGCTGGGTGCGATGAAGTTGAGGGGTACGTGTGAGGTGCCACTGATG
Source organism: Oncorhynchus keta (assembly GCF_023373465.1). NCBI lineage: Eukaryota > Metazoa > Chordata > Actinopteri > Salmoniformes > Salmonidae > Oncorhynchus > Oncorhynchus keta. Next base: position 33,647,985 of record NC_068442.1, on the reverse strand, counting down.
TAATCGTGGGGGAAGGCTCCGTTGGGACCTTTGTAACGGCGGCACACCACCCGCTGGCACACAAAGTACATCCCTCCCATCACAAACACTGACAGGATGATGCCAATGACTGGGCCGATGGTGCTGGTGTGAGATGGTGATTGAACGTCGCTTGACGGGGGGGTGAGGAATTCTACAAGACGGGCAAAGACATTACAACAGGTTTAACGGACTGCTGCCAAGTATGAGTAGTCGGTTATATCAATGTGATATTGTAGATGGATTGACTGGTTTCTCCTTACTGAAAAATATGACAATAGTGTAAATTCTGAACTCCCTTGATTTTCTCATGTGACTGAGTGAAGTTAAACACACCACAGAAGAGCTCGTCAGAGTTGTCAGCACAGTCATTGTAGGAGTCACATTGCTGTTTCTTGAGGATGCACTGCTTGTTGTTGCAGCGGAACTGGTTGGGCAGGCATATGGCTGAGGGGAGGAGAGCAGAGCAAAGTCCACGTTAAAAGACTTGGCATGGCTTATCATCAAATCAATACAAACAAGGTTGCTGATGGTGGTGATAGTACAATCTCCCAGTATTAAATGTCAACTGCCCTTTAGGCCATTTAAATTCAGAGAAATTGATTCTATGTGGCATCTATGAAGCATAGAACACATTTATTCTAGTATAAAAATTAACCACAAAGTGTAAATAGCATCATTTGTCAGTCCATCTTGTCCAAAACTGAGTTTTGTGAGTTCGTCGCAACTTACTGGAGGGTTGGGTATGATTACGATCGTGCCCACTAACACGAGAGAAGCAGCTGTGTGCACTCCAACCATAGCAGCCAGAACTTCCAGACAGCGAGACAGACCTGCCCATTACACAGCGCCTCTGACTTGTTTACATAAGACAACACGTTGCCAATGTTATGTTGAAATAACTCTTGGCCCTAAGCCCTTTATGGAGTGGCCACATGCTGATGTATTTGACCGTGTCAATCACTAACGCCTGACAACTTTTGGAGCAAAATGAGAATCGAGACAATCAAAGCGCATTTGTATCCCAACTGCAACTTGTCAATATTCCAAAACCCACTGACTAGTTTTCCATGCACATTTTTTAACTTGAGAAACACTGGACCAAACACCTTAGCTAGATGTAAAATTGCGCGACTAAGCTAAAATATCTAAATTAATTACAGATTTCTCTTAGATTAATTCAATTTATTTTGAGGAAGTGGCTGTTGCTACGGTGAATCAGGAGGGACAAACAACAGTACCTGCAAGGGTACGATATGGGAACATACCACGCCCACATCCAAGATAACTATCATTTAGTCATGGCCGCTAGCATTTCTTAATGAGCAATCTTCAAAACGAGGTCAAATCAGGAAGTGCAGTCGCCCTTTAATCCCTATGACATTGGTGTGTGTTTTACTGAACTGGAAGTGTTTTTATTTATTTTATTTCACCATTATTTAACCAGGTAGGCCAGTTGAGAACAAGTTGTCATTTACAACGGCGACCTGGCCAAGATAAAGCAAAGCAGTGCGACAAAACGCACAGTCAATAACAATATAAAAATCTGTATACAGTGTGTGCAAATGAAGGAGGTAAGGCAATAAATAGGCCTGTGGCGAAGTAATTACAATTTAGCAATTAACATGAGTGATAGATGTGCAGATGAGGATGTGCAAGTATAAATACTGGTGTGCAAAAGAGCAGAAATACTAATATTGGATGAGGTAGGTAGTTGGATGGGCTATTTACAGATGGGCTGTGTACAGCTGCAGCGATCGGTAAGCTGCTCTGACAGCTGACGCTTAAAGTTAGTGAGGGAGATATCTCTCTCTCTCTCTATATATATATATACAGTCGGGCAAAAAAGTATTTAGTCAGCCACCAATTGTGCCATTTCTCCCACTTAAAAAGATGAGTGGCCTATAATTTTCATCATAGGTACAGTTGAACTATGACAGACAAAATGGAAGAAGACAATCACATTATGATTTTTAATGAATTTATTTGCAAATTATGTTGGAAAATAAGTATTTGGTCAATAACAAAAGTTTCTCAATACTTTGTTTATATAGACTTTGTTGGCAATGACAGAGGGCAAACGTTTTCTGTAAGTCTTCGAGGTTTTCACACACGGTTGCTGGTATTTTGGCCCATTCCTCCATGCAGATCTCCTCTAGAGCAGTGATGTTTTGTGGCTGTTGCTGGGCAACACAGACTTTCAACTCCCTCCAAAGATTTCTATGGGGTTGAGATCTGGAGACTGGCTAGGCCACTCCAGGACCTTGAAATGCTTCTTACAAAGCCACTCCTTCGTTGCCCGGGCGGTGTGTTTGGGATCATTGTCATGTTGAAAGACCCAGCCAAGTTTAATCTTCAATGCCCTTGCTGATTGAAGGAGGTTTTCACTCAAAATCTCACGATACATGGCCACATTCATTCTTTCCTTTACACGGATCAGTGGTCCTGGTCCCTTTGCAGAAAAACAGCCCCAAAGCATGATGTTTCCACCCCCATGCTTCACAGTAGGTATGGTGTTCTTTGGATGCAACTCAGCATTCTTTGTCCTCCAAACACAACGAGTTGAGTTTTTACCAAAAAGTTATATTTTGGTTTTTATCTGACCATATGACATTCTCCCAATCTTCTTCTGGATCATCCAAATGCTCTCTAGCAAACTTCAGACGGGCCTGGACATGTACTGGCTTAAGCAGGGGGACACGTCTGGCACTACAGGATTTAAGTCCTTGGCGGCGTAGTGTGTTACTGATAGTAGGCTTTGTTACTGTGGTCCCAGCTCTCTGCAAGTCATTCACTAGGCCCCCCCCCGTGTGGTTCTGGGATTTTTGCTCACCATTCTTGTGATCATTTTGACCCCACGGGGTGAGATCTTGCGTGGAGCCCCAGATCGAGGGAGATTATCAGTGGTCTTGTAAGTTTTCCATTTCCTAATAATTGCTCCCACAGTTTATTTCTTCAAACTAAGCTGCTTACCTATTGCAGATTCAGTCTTCCCAGCCTGGTGCAGGTCTACAATTTTGTTTCTGGTGTCCTTTGACAGCTCTTTGGTCTTGGCCATAGTGGAGTTTGGAGTGTGACTGTTTGAGGTTGTGGACAGGTGTCTTTTATATTGATAACGAGTGGAGGACAGAGGAGCCTGTGAGAGCCAGAACACACACACACACACACACACACACACACACACACACACACACACACACACACACACACACACACACACACACACACACACACACACACACACACACACACACACACACACACACACACACACCTCCAACTTCAGCAAATTCTTTCTTTTTTGCAAATTATTCCAGTCATTGGCAGCAGAGAACTGGAAGGAAAGGCGGCCAAATTAAGTGTTGGCTTTGGGGTTGACCAGTGAAATATACCTGCTGGAGTGCGTGCTATGGGTGGGTGTTGCTATGGTGACCAGTGAGCTGAGATAAGGCAAAGCTTCACCTAGCAAAGACTTGTAGGTGACCTGGAGTGGTGGGTAGTATATGGGGCTTTGGTGACAAAACGAATGGCACTGTTATAGACGGCATCCAATTTTCTGAGTAGTGTGTTGGAGGCTATTTTATAAATTACATCGCCGAAGTCAAGGATCGGTAGGATAGTCAGTTTTACGAGGGTATGTTTGGCAGCATGAGTGAAGGAGGCTTTGTTGTGAAATAGGAAGGCAATTCTAGATTTAATTTTGGATTGGAGAAGAGTTTACAGTCTAGCCAGACACCTAGGTATTTATAGTTGTCCACATATTCTAAGTCAGAACCGTCCAGAGTAGTGATGCTAGTCGGGCGGGTGCGGGCATCGATCGGTTGAAGAGCATGCACTTCCTTTTACTAGCATTTCACTTCTTGGTGACGGGGCAGTATTTTCACATCCAGATGAAATGCATGCCCAGATTCAACTGCCTGCTACTCATCCCCAGAAAATAAGATATGCATATTATTAGTAGATTTGGATAGAAACACTGAAGTTTCTAAAACTGTTTGAATCATGCCTGTGAGTATAACATAACCTATTTAGCAGGCAAAACCCAGAGGACAAACCATTCAGATTTATTTTTGGGGGGTCACTCTTTTCAATGGGTTTTCATTGGGAATCCAAATTTCTAAGGGACCTTCTTGCAGTTCCTATCGCTTCCACTGGATGTCAGTCTTTAGAAATTGGTTGAGGTTATTCCTTTGTGTAAGGAGGAAGTACGACCATCTTGAACGAGGGTCACATGAAGTGTACTGTTAGTTTGAGGTGCGTGACCAGAAAGCATGCTTCAGTTTGTTTTCTTCCTGTATTGAACACAGGTCATCCAGTCTTCAATTTGATCGATTATTTACATTAAAAAATACCTAAAGTTGTATTAAAGCAGCATTCCCCAAGAGAGGATGACTTTCACTTTAGCAGTGATAAATTCATGAACTTCTTTGAGGAAAAGATTATGATTATTAGAAAGCAAATTACGGACTCCTCTTTAAACCTGCGTATTCCTCCAAACCTCAGTTGTCCTGAGTCTGCACAACTCTGCCAGGACCTAGGATCAAGAGAGACGCTCAAGTGTTTTAGTACTATATCTCTTGACACGATGATGAAAATAATCATGGCCTCTAAACCTTCAAGCTGTATACTGGACCCTATTCCAACTAAACTACTGAAAGAGCTGCTTCCTGTGCTTGGCCCTCCTATGTTGAACATAATAAACGGCTCTCTATCCACTGGATGTGTACCAAACTCACTAAAAGTGGCAGTAATAAAGCCTCTCTTGAAAAAGCCAAACCTTGACCCAGAAAATATAAAAAACTAATCGGCCTATATCGAATCTTCCATTCCTCTCAAACATTTTAGAGAAGGCTGTTGCCTTCACTGCCTTCCTCAAGACAAACAATGTATACGAAATGCTTCAGTCTGGTTTTAGACCCCATCATAGCACTGAGACGGCACTTGTGAAGGTGGTAAATGACATTTTAATGGCATCGGACCGAGGCTCTGCATCTGTCCTCGTGCTCCTAGACCTTAGTGCTGCTTTTGATACCATCGATCACCACATTCTTTTGGAGAGATTGGAAACCCAAATTGGTCTACACGGACATGTTCTGGCCTGGTTTAGGTCTTATCTGTCGGAAAGATATCAGTTTGTCTCTGTGAATGGTTTGTCCTCTGACAAATCAACTGTAAATTTCGGTGTTCCTCAAGGTTCTGTTTTAGGACCACTATTGTTTTCACTATATATTTTACCTCTTGGGGATGTTATTCGAAAACATAATGTTAACTTTCACTGCTATGCGGATGACACACAGCTGTACATTTCAATGAAACATGGTGAAGCCCCAAAATTGCCCTCGCTAGAAGCATGTGTTTCAGACATAAGGAAGTGGATGGCTGCAAACTTTCTACTATTAAACTCGGACAAAACAGAGATGCTTGTTCTAGGTCCCAAGAAACAAAGAGATCTTCTGTTGAATCTGACAATTAATCTTAATGGTTGTACAGTCGTCTCAAATAAAACTGTGAAGGACCTCGGCGTTACTCTGGACCCTGATCTCTCTTTTGAAGAACATATCAAGACCATTTCGAGGACAGCTTTTTTCCATCTACGTAACATTGCAAAAATCAGAAACTTTCTGTCCAAAAATGATGCAGAAAAATTAATCCATGCTTTTGTCACTTCTAGGTTAGACTACTGCAATGCTCTATTTTCCGGCTACCCGGATAAAGCACTAAATAAACTTCAGTTAGTGCTAAATACGGCTGCTAGAATCCTGACTAGAACCAAAAAATTTGATCATATTACTCCAGTGCTAGCCTCTCTACACTGGCTTCCTGTCAAAGCAAGGGCTGATTTCAAGGTTTTACTGCTAACCTACAAAGCATTACATGGGCTTGCTCCTACCCACCTCTCTGATTTGGTCCTGCCGTACATACCTACACGTACGCTACGGTCACAAGACGCAGGCCTCCTAATTGTCCCTAGAATTTCTAAGCAAACAGCTGGAGGCAGGGCTTTCTCCTATAGAGCTCCATTTTTATGGAACGGTCTGCCTATCCATGTCAGAGACGCAAACTCGGTCTCAACCTTTAAGTCTTTACTGAAGACTCATCTCTTCAGTGGGTCATATGATTGAGTGTAGTCTGGCCCAGGAGTGGGAAGGTGAACGGAAAGGCTCTGGAGCAACGAACCGCCCTTGCTGTCTCTGCCTGGCCGGTTCCCCTCTTTCCACTGGGATTCTCTGCCTCTAATCCTGTTACGGGGGCTGAGTCACTGGCTTGCTGGGGCTCTCTCGTGCCGTCCCTGGGGGGGGGGTGCGTCACCTGGGTGGGTTGATTCACTGTTGTGGTCGGCCTGTCTGGGTTGGCGCCCCCCCCTTGGGTTGTACCGTGGCGGAGATCTTTGTGGGCTATACTCGGCCTTGTCTCAGGATGGTAAGTTGGTGGTTGAAGATATCCCTCTAGTGGTGTGGGGGCTGTGCTTTGGCAGAGTGGGTGGGGTTATATCCTTCCTGTTTGGCCCTGTCCGGGGGTGTCCTCAGATGGGGCCACAGTGTCTCCTGACCCCTCCTGTCTCAGCCTCCAGTATTTATGCTGCAGTTGTTTATGTGTCGGGGGGCTAGGGTCAGTTTGTTATATCTGGAGTACTTCTCCTGTCCTATTCGGTGTCCTGTGTGAATCTAAGTGTGCGTTCTCTAATTCTCTCCTTCTCTCTTTCTTTCTCTCTCTCGGAGGACCTGAGCCCTAGGACCATGCCCCAGGACTACCTGACATGATGACTCCTTGCTGTCCCCAGTCCACCTGGCCATGCTGCTGCTCCAGTTTCAACTGGCCTGGGCCCTAGGACCATGTCCCAGGACTACCTGACATGATGACTCCTTGCTGTCCCCAGTCCACCTGGCCATGCTGCTGCTCCAGTTTCAACTGGCCTGGGCCCTAGGACCATGTCCCAGGACTACCTGACATGATGACTCCTTGCTGTCACAGTCCACCTGGCCATGCTGCTGCTCCAGTTTCAACTGTTCTGCCTTACTATTATTCAACCATGCTGGTCATTTATGAACATTTGAACATCTTGGCCACGTTCTGTTATAATCTCCACCCGGCACAGCCAGAAGAGGACTGGCCACCCCACATATGCTCTCTCTAATTCTCTCTTTCTTTCTCTCTCTCGGAGGACCTGAGCCCTAGGACCGTGCCCCAGGACTACCTGACATGATGGCTCCTTGCTGTCCCCAGTCCACCTGACTGTGCTGCTGCTCCAGTTTCAACTGTTCTGCCTTATTATTATTCGACCATGCTGGTCATTTATGAACATTTGAACATCTTGGTCATGTTCTGTTATAATCTCTACCCGGCACAGCCAGAAGAGGACTGGCCACCCCACATAGCCCGGTTCCTCTCTAGGTTTCTTCCTAGGTTTTGGCCTTTCTAGGGAGTTTTTCCTAGCCACCGTGCTTTTACACCTGCATTGTTTGCTGTTTGGGGTTTTAGGCTGGGTTTCTGTACAGCACTTTGAGATATCAGCTGATGTACGAAGGGCTATATAAATAAATTTGATTTGATTTATTACAAAAGTAGTACAGGTAACTTTTGAGATATTTTGTAGTCACATTGAGCAAGTTGGAACCTGTGTTTTTCTGGATCAAACGCGCCAAATAAATGGACATTTAGGATATATATCGACAGAATTAATCAAACAAAGGGACCATTTGATGTTTATGGGACATATTGGAGTGCCAACAAAAGAAGCTTGTCAAAGGTAAGGCATTAATTATTTTTATTTCTGCCTGCAGGGTTGAAATATGCTTTCTATTTGTTTACTATGGTGCTATCCTCAGATAATAGCATCGTTTGCTTTAGCCGAAAAGCCTTTTTGAAATCTGACATGTTGGCTGGATTCACAACAAGTGTAGCTTTAATTTTGCAATTTGCATGTGTGATTTAATGAAAGTTTGATTTTTTTATAGTAATTTATTTGAATTTGGTGCTCTGCATTCCTCCCTGCCTTTTGGCCAGATGGGACGCTAGCGTCCCGCATATCCCAGAGAGGTTTTAAGAGCAGTTAGAGGTGTTGTATGGCATTGAAGCTCGTTTGGAAGTTTAAGTGTCCAAAGAAGGGCTAGATGTATACAGAATGGTGTTGTCTGCGTAGAGGTGGATCAAAGAATCACCCGCAGCAAGCGCAACTATTGATATATATGCAAAGAAAAGAGTTGGCTCAAGAATTGAACCCTGTGCCAACCGATAGACTGCCAGAAGTCCGGACAACAGGCCCTCCGAGTTGACACACTGAACTATCTGACATGTAGTTAGTAGTCATTAGAGAAACGAAGGCTGTTGAGTCTGCCGATAAGAATACAGTGATTGACCGAGTCGAAAGCCTTGGCCAGGTCAATGAAGATGGATGCACAGTACTGTCTTTTATCGATGACGGTTATGATATTGTTTAGGACCTTGAGCGTGGCTTAGGTGCACCCGTGACCAGCTCTGAAACCAGATTGCTTAGCGGAGAAGGTATGGTGGGATTCGAAATGGTTGTTAATCTGTTTGTTCACTTGGCATTAGAAAGGCAGGGCAAGATGGATATCGGTCGAATCTCAGACGATACGAAAGGTAGGTTGAATAGACTAGTAATAGGGGCTGCAACAATGGCAACAGATCATTTTAGGAAGAGAGGGTCCAGATTGTCTAGCCCAGCTGATTTGTAGGGATCCAGATTTTGCAGCTCTTTCAAAACATTTGGGTGAAGTGGGTGGGGGGGCTTGGGCCAGTTGCTGTTGGGTTAATTTATTTTCAAACCCGGGGGGATGCAAAGCTGTTGGCCAGGGTTGGGGCAGCCAGGTGGAAAGAATGGCGAGCCGTAGAGAAATGCCTATTGAAATGCTTGATTACCGTGGATTCATCAGTGCTGACAAGTGTTTCCTAGTCTCAGTGCAGTTGGCAGCTGGGAGGAGGTACTCTTCTCCATGGACTTGTGTCCCAAAACTTTTTTGAATTAGTGCTGCAGGATGCAAATATCTGAAAAAGCTAGCCTTTGTTTTCCTAACTGACTCTGTATTGGTTCCTGACATCCCTGAGAAGTTGCATATCGCGGGGACTATTTGAAGCTAGTTCAGTACTCCACAGGGTGTTTTTGTGCTGGTCAAGGGCAGTCGAACCTGGAGTGAACCAATAACTATAGATGTTCTTAGTTCTACATTTTTTGAAAGGGGCATGCTTATTTATGGTGAAGAAAGCACTTTTAAAGAACAACCTCTCATCATCTACTGACGGGATGAGGTCAACATCCTTCCAGGATACCCGGGCCAGGTCGATGAGAAAGACCTTCTCGCAGAAGTATTTTACAGTGATGAGGGGTCGTCGTTTGACCGCGGACCCATAACAGACGCAGGCAATGAGGCAGTGACTGCTGAGATCCTGGTTGAAAACAGCAGAGGTGTATTTGGATGGCAAGTTGGTCAGGATGATATCTATGAGGGTGCCCATGTTTCCAGATTTGGGGTTGGACCTGGTAGGTTCCTTGATCATTTGTGTGAGATTGAGGGCATCTAGCTTAGATTGTAGGACGGCTGAGGTGTTAAGCATATCCCAATTTAGGTCACCTAGCAGTACGAACTCTGATGATAGATGGGGGGCAATAAATTCACATATGGTGTCCAGGGCACAGCTGGGAGCTGGGGGGGGGTATATAACAAGCAGCAACAGTGAGGGTCTTATTTCTGGAGAGATGGATCTTTAAAAGTAGAAGCTCTAACTAAGACCTGGATAGTATGACAAAAACTCTGCAGGCTCTCTACAGTAGATTGCAATTCTGCCCCCTTTAGCAGTTGTGTCTTGTTGTAATTGGGGATGGAAATTTCAGAATTTTTGCTGGCCTTCCTAATTCAGACACGGCTAGGACATCAGGGTTGGCAGAGTGTGCTAAAGCAGTGAATAAAGCAAACTTAGGGAGGAGGCTTCTGATTTAACATGCATGAAACCAAGGCTTTTACGGTTGCAGAAGTCAACAAATGAGAGTGCCTGGGGACACACAGGGCCTGGGTTAACCTCTACATCACCAGAGGAACAGAGGAAAATTAGGATGAGGGCATGGCTAAAGGCTATAAGAACTGGTCATCTTGTGCTTTGGGAACAGAGAATAAAAGGAGCAGATTTCTGGGTGTAGTAGGATAGATTCAGGGCATAGTGTACAGATGGGTATGGTAGGGTGCCGAGTACAGTGGGGGTAAACCTTGGCATTGAGTGACGAGAGGTTTTGTCTCTGGAGGCGCCAGTTAAGCTAGGTGTGGTCTGCGCATGTGTCGGGGGTGGGACAAGGGGGCTATCTGAGGCATGTTGAGCAGGACTAGGGGCTCTGTAGTAAAATAAAACGAGAGCTGCCCTAAACAGTATACAAGGCATATTGACATTCGAGAAAGGCATAAAGCAATCACAGGTGTTGATTGGGGGAGCTAAGGCAACAACGGGTAAACAGCTAGAACGACAACAACAACGGGCAAATGGCAATGAATGGGCAGAGAGGATCAGTTAGCTACACACAGGGCCTGAGTTTGAGGCTGGGGCCGACAGATAAACAACATGAAGTACTGTGTTAATGAACAGTCCAGCAGTCATCAGCTGTGTAGCCGAGTGATCATAGGGTCCAATGAGCAGCAATAGATGAAACAGGGAACCGTTCGGTAGTCGATTACTATGCTAGGCGAGCGGGAGACACGGCTTTCAGGAAGCATAGCGTGCCCGGGCTAGCAGATGGATCATCACCAACATCCACGATTGAGAGCACATCGGCTGAATTATGTCAGCAGACCAGTGGTGATGGATTGGTGGGGCTCAGTGTCGACAAAGGGTACAGGCCAATTGGCAAGAGAGGTATTGTAGTTGGTGTACTTCGTTTGCTAGCCGGGAGATGGGCCTAGCTCGAGGCTAACTGGTGCATGCTTCTGGACAAGGGCGTCCACTACAATAGCCACTCAGTAGCAACTAGCTAGCTGCGAAGATCCGGTGTAATGGTCCAGAGCTTGCGGCAGGAATCCAGTGATGTAGTGGGAAAAAAATAATGTACAGCGAAATATCAGCAGACTGGCAAGTATTATCTGGGCTAAAGCGTCTGGAATCCGAGCTAAAGGTAAAGTCCGCAAGCAGTGGCTAACAATGACTAAATAGCTAGTAGCTAATTAGCTGGCTAGCTGCTGATGGAGGTTCCAGTTATAAGGTCTAAAAAATAGCACATCCATAACACATTGGGTGAGGCGGGTTGCAGGAAGGTATATTTAATTTGAAAATTTAAAAGAGTGAAATGTATACAAGAACCGAAAGACTATATTTACATTGGACTAAAACGTCTTACATACTACCAAGATGGTGCAGCAGTATGTATCAATATTGTGCATAAAGTCAGTTGAGTGAACGTACTGTCACAGTCCTGTTCATCGGAGTTGTCTGCGCAGTCTGGCTCTCCGTTGCAGCGTAGCTGAGCATCCACACACTGGCCCTTGTCACACTGGAATTGGATTGGCGAGCACACAGGGCAGTTCTCCTCGTCGCTGTTGTCATCACACTCAGCAACGCCGTCACAGCGCCATGCCATGGGGATGCAGTCAATGTCGCCCGTGGCACAGGTGAACTGCTCTGTGGAACAGGTGGGTGGGTCTGAAGTGGGAGGAGTTTAGATTCAGAGCCAATGCCTAGTGTAAAACTTGACTTATTGTGTATCGCACATCATTATTGAATGTGTTACAGCAGCAGCTGTACCTCCACAGATGAGCAGGTTGGGCAGCAGGACCAGGTGCATGGGACAGGAGCAGCGAGGTGTCCGGTCTCCTTTGGCAATGCAGATGTGTGAGCAGCCTCCGTTGTCATGGGAACAGGGATGAGAAGCTGTGGAGAAGAGGAAGGAGAAGACGTGGACATTGAGTTTTTGCCCCTGGAGAGTAACGGAAATCTGTTGTAGTAAAGCACTGCATCACACATTGTTTTCCAAAAGAATTGGTATCTGCTGAGGCAATAGAAAGTGGCTGAACACAGGCCCCTCTAGGTGCCTTACCAAACTCTGTAGGGTCCATGTCTTCCACAGCGTGAATGCTGGTGAGGTAGGCAATGCGGCCCTGGATACGGGTCCTCTTCTCCCCAATCAGCTTGTCCACCCTCTCGATCATCTGCTGCTGTCTGTCGATCCAGTACAGGTGCTCCCCCAGCACTGTCAGACCCATGGGCTGCAGGATGTTAGAGTCCTGGAGGACGATCCGATTGGCTCCTGGGAGAAGGAAGAGGAATGACCTCAGAACAAGGGTAGTATACACCAAACAATAGATATCCTATATCTCACATCAAAGACGGTGTATCCTCCCAAATGCATTTATTTTCAGACCCTTAGGTCTTCCTTCTTAAATAGAACACATAGGTATATAGGTATAAATATAGACACCATCACTAAAACCAGGTTGACTAATATTCAATAACTGTTGCCAAACATGGTCTGCCAAAATAAAGACACTTTCTTGTATAACTTTACAGTCTGATGGTGCATAAATGGCCTGGAGAAATCAGTCTGGATGCTGTATTGTTCATATCCAGTCCAGACTTCAAAGGCAGGGGGATTTATTTAACACTAGAAAGGCCAAGGGGATAATTTTGACCCAATGTGAATTGAAATGGAAATTTCCCTGCCATTTTAAAGTCATGCCCCCCCTCTGTTCTGGACTTCTCCTAAAATAAGTCTATTTAACACACATACAGTGTACAAAACATTAGGAACGCCTTCCTAATATTGAGTTGCACCCCCATGCATCCCCACTGTTGTGTCAAGTTGGTTGGATGTCCTTTGGGTGGTGGACAATTCTAGATACACACAGGAAAATGTTGAGCATGAAAAACCCAGCCGCATTGCAGTTCAACACTCAAACCGGTACACCTAGCACCGGTGTTAAAAACAGTTGTTTTGCACGAAAAAGTGACCTTTTCATATCATTGTAGTGTCACAGGAATTCTGATGTTTAAAAAACAACAACAACAAACACTTACCCTTGCCAAATAACTCTTAAGACTGAAGAGATGAGCCCTTTTTCAAAATATCACAATTCCATCTACTCCACAGCCTACAGTAACAAACTAATACAAATGCTATTGTGTTCTTCATGAACACAACCAAAGTATTATTTTCCCGATAGCATACATTAAATTGTATTTATTAGTATGTTGAGTCCAAATGACTCCTCATTGGCCTGAAGGGGGGTCCAAAGAGGCCAGGCTTTTCTAGTGTGAAGATGTAGGCTTTCAAACGTATTAGGAAGATGGGCAGACTATTTTAGACCACAAACTGTGTTTGGACTCGAGGAACATTGTGTCATTTTCCATGGTACTGCTGTGTACTACTGAGAATGAAAGATGTAAATAAATGCTGTCAAAACTGATAAACCATAGCAACAACAGCTTTTCAGATGATCAGCAGTGTTTGAGTGCTGACGTTCTGGATCTAGAAGGGCTGTCCACACTTCTTTAGCATTGGGACTCACCAGTGAGGTCACTGCTCTCAATGCGTTTCAAGTCAGCGTCCACCCAGAAGAGTTTCCCCAGCTTGTTGTCCAGGGCCAGGGCTACAGGCCGGATCAGACCCGTGGTGAACAAAGACTCCCGCTCTGTCCCATCCAGAGATGCTCCCTCGATCTTAGCAGAGCGATCCTGCATGGTCGTGAAATACATATACCTACAGGAGAGATGGAGGCAGTAAGAAAAAACAACGAAAAGCAGACATTTGAACAGTTGCTGCCCAACCTTAAACCACCAACTGTGTACAGGATTTTAGACATTAGTCAACATTGATATATATATATATATATATATATATATATATATATATATATTAATCACACTACAACATGGAAATCAGTCAGAGAGATTTACTGATAGATGGGAGATAAATAACAGTTGAGATATGTGTTTTGATGAGTGGGCAGGGCAGCCTGTATTGTACTGTATTGTACTGTGCTGGGTGTAGACAAGAGCGCAGGGCTGTTAAGTTGGCCCTCCTCCTGGAGGAGTAGAGGCTATTATCGAGCTGTGGGCCTTCCCGGTTTGTTATGTCTCACACCAGCTTCTATCAGCTCTGATAAGAACCTCCCTTAACACCTGTTTAGACAGAAGACTTGAAGGAAGAAATGCTATTGCGCAAACGCTCGTCTGTTTGTAATTTGGTTCTGCTTCTTCAAGTCAAAAGGGAACTATTTAAAAAAAAAATCAGTCTGAGTGTAATCAGTTGAAGTATTAATGTAATAACATAATGCTTTGAGTAAATGTAGAAGCCGTGACTTCAAGGGAAAGTGGGAGAAAACAAATGAACCCCACAGCTCTTCAACCTGCCTGTAACCTTTTGAGACTGTCTGTACTGAGCTCGACCAAATATCTTCAATGTCTATTTAGTGCTTTCCATGCCCATGGAGAGACAAGCAACTGAATGCAACTTTCAAATCGGATAAAAACAACTACAAGACCATGTCAAATTATCAAAATTGTCAAGCTGATTGCCAACAATATTCAGTTTGAGATTTTTGGGATTAAACGTCTCATGCTGATTAGTTTACTCCGGGTCACTCCTATGAGAGAAGTCACCTCCGCCACATCCAAGCCAAACCACATAGGAGAGCCCCAAATAGAACGGAACATGGAGGACGGCCGCATCGACAATGAGCATCACAATTACAGTGCAGCCTGCCAGGCCCTGACCTACGGCCCTGACCATACTACTGCACCACTGGAGAGGAGAAAGTAGTGAAGGCAGAACAGTAAACACAACCATCTGCTGCACACATGACCTGACATTCTCAGCCTCGTAGTTACTTGGGGCTGTGGTTCCTTCCCTGCCCTATCAAAGGAAAATAAACACTGTTCCACAGAGTCTCCTATGTCAAATTGTCAACACCACATCACTAAACACCTGATCACCCACTAATTACTCTGCTGCTTGGAGGAGTGCCACACCCAGTCCCTGATCTGCCCGCCAGCCAACTGCTATATTTACACACATACAATTGGCATCGCTCACTTGAAAATATTTCATAAGGGGACACTGAACTATTTTGGAAGTCCTGTTTATTTTCAAAAGCTTTCAAGTGAGTGAGGTCCCTCGGTTTTTCATTCCCAAGTCCACCACAATCGGGGTAGATTTGAAAACCGAGCCTGGGAGATTTTAAATAGAAATGTTGCCATCCCTAAATCCAGTTATTGAGTCAGTCTGCCTCTATCTGCACAAAAAACAGTTTCCTCGAGCTGTAACAGTATGAACCAGGCAGCACTTTGTTTTCCAGTCTCCTCTTTGATATAACACTCCCCCTTCCCTCCTCACCCTTTTTCGGGGTTGACTACAATGGCTCTGGGTTTGTCATGTTCATCTCGCAGCACCACGCCCACGGCATCTCCGTCCAGGCGCTGGAGGTTGATGGTATTGGTGGCCTCACAAGTCCAGTAGACAGTACGGCTGTAGGTGTCCAGGCTCAGGTCGTGGGGCTGTTTGTCAGGCTGCTGCTGGTGGGTGGAAGTGGTGGTCACCACCACTGACGACTGGAAGAGGATGAAGGAGATAGATATTAAATTAGAGAAAGGGCCTATAATTGTGAAAGGTTTCACACTGTCGACAAAAGATATGCGAGTGTTCAAACAAATGTATTTGTGCATGATGGCTGCACTGACGTCAATTAAATTAAGTTCTATAACTCCCTTAACTTTATATGCATGTAAACTAGAATATAATTGAAAAACATTAATATACACAATATACTATATGCATCTTAAGTGTGTATGTAAATATATGGTCCTCTTTATCAGCATGACTCACCTGTGTGCCATCGTCGCGGGCCCTCCTGATGTTCTGCCGCCCGTCCACCCAGTAGATCAGGTGGTCTAGGGGGTCGTAGCTGATGGCCCGGACGTTGCGGAGGACGTGGATGGGAAGGATGATGTCGGGGCTCTGCTCACCCAGAACCATGCGGCTGATTGAGGCCTTCTGGCTGAACAGGAGGAAGCTCGAGGGGGCTGGAGGGAGGGAGGGGTCAGAGGTTAACAGGCCCAATCCAAACATTTGAATCTCTCCATCTCGCTCACTCTCTCTGTCCCCTCCCTCTACATCTCTTCCTCCCTCTCTCCTACCAACCTTTCCATGACTCAGGATGTTGTAATCAGCTTAATATAATGCAGTAATCAGTGGTCCCCAGAAGCCAGGGAAGTATGCAGCAGTAAGAAAGAAAAAGACATGTAGGAACACAGGGCCTTCATCCCATGCCAAGACCAGAGGAATGCTCAGTCTGTGATATGTGCACAGCAACCTCCTTTCTAACACTTGTCCACATCAGGCCTCAGTGAAAGTCTGAGGTCAGCTCATGGAATGATTCAGACAGACACATGTTATGAGGTTTTGCATGGCCAAGGGCTGTAGACACACCTGGATTTGATTAAGACAATACATCCTTCTAGAGCAAAGACGTTGTAAAATACACTGACTCGCCTACTCTTAACAGAGAGATTCAATTTCCAACTTACAGTAAAATGTCCACAGGAGATTAGTGCATATGTCTCAAAACAGAATAAACTGACTGTACCAACACACTAAATACAACACTGAACCAAACTAAAAACATAAACCCAACAACCCCCTGTTAATGCCGGCCCTGGTCATTTCTCTACTCACAGCTGCAGTTCCTGCTGTTTGAGTCCAGGATGTAGTGGGAGGCACAGCGGCACTGGGAGCCGGAGGGCGACGCCAGGCACAGGTGGGCACAGTTGCCGTTGTTCTGGGAGCAGTCATTGGCACCGTCCTGGCGAGAGGAGTGGAAGACCAGGATGTCCATGACGTACTCCAGGCGTCCCTGGACCATGGTGCGGTTCAGCCCAGAGCGCTTGTCGGCCCGTTCGATGCTGCGCAAGTTCCAGTCTGTCCAGTAGATGTAGTCCCGGTACTGGGTCAGACCGAATGGATGAGGGAGGTCGTCAGCCACTATCTCCCTCTGCAGACCTGGATGAAACATGATTATCAATATATGGATTATTGAAGATCTGAGGATATTGATGTTAACCACAGCAATATGATATATTTGTACAGTAATATTGGGTGGAAAAGGAGAATGGACATGAATGAATATTGCTGTCAACCACAGCAATATTACAGAGTTTTATGCTCATCATGTATCATCAATCATAAACAACAGAGGGGTTGGAGAAGAGCTTGACTACTGTATGCGTTTACCTTGCATGTTGGTTGACTCTATCATACAGGTGTCCAGGTCGGTCCAGTAGAGTCTCTGGTCGATGTAGTCGATGGTGAGGCCGTTGGCTCTGCCCACTTTGTCCACTAGGGTAATTATGTTGCTGCCGTCCATGTGGGCCCTGGCGATCCTGGGCTTGCCTCCCCACTCTGTCCAATACATGTAGCTGAGGAGACACACAGAGCTGCTTTATACATAGTAGAACAAGCCCATATTAGAGGTCGACTGATTAATCGTAATGGCCAATTAATTATTGCCGATTTCAAGTATTCATAATAATCTGTAATTTTTGGACACTGATTATGGCTGATTACATTGCACCCCACAAGGAATCTGCGTGGCAGGCTGACCACCTGTTACGTGAGTGCAGCAAGGAGCCAAGGTAAATTGCTAGCTAGCATTAAACTTATCGTATTAAAAAATATTCTTAACATAATCACTTGTTAACTTCTTCGATATAGGGGGTGCTCTTTTAATTTTTTGATAAAAAAAACGTTCCCGTTTTAAACAAGATATTTTGTCACGAAAAGATGCTCGACTATGCATATAATTGACAGCTTTGGAAAGAAAACACTGACGTTTCCAAAACTGCAAAGATATTATCTGTGAGTGCCACAGAACTGATACTACAGGTGAAACCAAGATGAAATTTCAAACAGGAAATCGCCCAGATTTTGAAAGCGCTGTGTTCCAATGTCTCCTTATATGGCTGTGAATGCGCCAGGAATGAGCCTAAACGTTCTGTCGTTTCCCCAAGGTGTCTGCAGCATTGTGACGTATTTGTAGGCACATCATTGGAAGATTGACCATAAGAGACTACATTTACCAGGTGCCCGCTTGGTGTCCTCCGTCGAAATTATTGCATAATCTCCAGCTGCGTGCATTTTTCCATTTGCTTCAGAGGAGAAACCCAACTGCCACGAATGATTTATCATCGAATAGATATGTGAAAAACACCTTGAGGTTTGATTCTAAACAACGTTTGCCATGTTTCTGTCGATATTATCGAGTTAATTTGGAAAAAAGTTTGGCGTTGTAATGACTGAATTTTCAGGTTTTTTTCTTAGCCAAACGCGATGAACAAAACGGAGCGATTTCTCCTACACAAATAATATTTTTGGAAAAACTGAACATTTGCTATCTAACTGAGAGTCTCCTCATTGAAAACATCCGAAGTTCTTCAAAGGTAAATGATTTTATTTGAATGCTTTTCTTGTTTTTGTGAAAATGTTGCCTGCTGAATGCTAGGCTTAATGCTATGCTAGCTATCAATACTCTTACACAAATGCTTGTGTAGCTATGGTTGAAAAGCATATTTTGAAAATCTGAGATGAGTGTTGTTAACAAAAGGCTAAGCTTGAAATTAAATAAATATATTGGCTCACATTTGCGATTTTCATGAATAGTTAACGTTGCATTATGGTAATGAGCTTGAGGCTATGATTACGCTCCCGGATACGGGATTGCTCGACGCTAGAGGTTAACTACACATGGTTGATGATATTACTAGTTTAACTAGCTTGTCCGATGTAGCAAATAACCAATGCGGTGCCTGTTAATTTATCATCGAATCACAGCCTACTTCTCCAAACGTGTGATGATTTAACAAGCGCATTCGTGAAAAAAAGCACTGTCGTTGCACCAATGTACCTAACCATAAACATCAATGCAATTCTTAAAATCAATACACAAGGATATATTTTTTAAACCTGCATATTTAGTTAATATTGCCCGCTAACATGAATTTATTCTAACTAGGGAAATTGTGTCATTTCTCTTGCGTTCTGTGCAAGCAGTCAGGGTATATGCAGCAGTTTGGGCCGCCTGGCTCATGGCGAACTGTGTGAAGACCATTTCGTTTTAACAAAGATGGTAATTAATTTGCCAGAATTGTACATAATTATGACATAACATTGAAGGTTGTGCAAAGTAACAGCAATATTTAGACTTAGGGATGCCACCCGTTAGATAAAATATGGAACAACGTAGAACTTGTTCCCTGGGAATATTGAAGACTCATGTTAAAAGGAACCACCAGCTTTCATATGTTCTGAGCAAGGAACTTAAACATGAGCTTTTTTACATGGCAAATATTGCACTTTTACTTTCTTCTCCAACACTTTGTTTTTGCATTATTTAAACCCAATTGAACATGTTTCATTATTTTTTTGAGACTAAATTAATTTTGATGTATTATATTACGTTAAAATAAGTGTTTATTCAGAAATGCTGTATATATATATATATATATATATATATATATATATATATAATGACCAAGAAAAGCCGATACCAATAAATCGGCCGATTTTTCGGCTTTTTTGGGTCCTCCAATAATCAGTATTAATCATAATTGGTCGACCTCTAGCCCATATATCCCCAAACACTTGATGCCAGCCAAGACTATGTCTGCATTCCCAAACTAAGTCAATATGGACTGGTAAATGGCAACGGCCCCAGCAATGGGGACAATACCTGTAGAACTCAACCCAGTTCAGTATCTGAGAAAGGAAACCATGCTGAGGGTTAAGGCTAGGTGGTAAAAATGCATCAGAAGCCACAAGCATGACTCTTGACAGCTCCAGGACATGACTTCATCCTGCAGAGTGACATGTAAAAGCTGTGACATGTTGGCACACATGTATCAACTAACAACTCCTCACATGGAGGAGAAGTCTCCGTCTGTAAGGGTAGGGTAGGCAACATCACATTCGCCACGCTGACTCTCAACATGGGGGCTCCACAGGGGTGTGTGCTTAGTCCCCTACTGTTCACCCACGACTGCATGGTCACGCACTACTCAAACTCCAACACGATCATCAAGTTAGCTGACGACACGACAGTGGTAGGCCTTTTCACCGGCAGCGATGAGACGCCTACAGAAAGGAGGTTAGTGACTTGGCAATGTGGTGCCAGGACAACAACGTCAGAGACCAAAGAGCTGATCGTGGACTACAGGAAAGGGGGGGGAGCTGATCGAGAGCTGGTTGAGAGCTTCAAGTTCCTCAGTGTCCAAATCACTAAAGTACTTAAAATTGTCCGCACACAGTCATGAAGGCGCAACAGTACCTCATCCCCCTAAAGAGGTTGAAAAGATTTGGATTGGACCCTCAGATCCTCAAAAAGTTCTACAGCTGCACCATTGAGAGCATCTTGACTGGCTGCATCACTGCTTGGTTTGGCAACTGCACTGTCCTTGATCATATGGCGCTACAGAGGGTGGTAAGGACAGCCCAGTACGTCACTGCGGCCCAGCTCCCTGCCATCCAGGACCTCCAAATCAGGTGGTGAAAATTGCTAAAGACACAAGCCACCCAAGCCAAAGACTGTTCTCTCTGCTTACGCACGGCAAGTGGTACCAGAGCAACAAGTCTGACACCAACAGGCTCCTAAACAGCTTCTATTCCTAGGTCATAAGACTGCTAAATAGCTAACAAAATGGCTACACAGACTATCTGCATTGACCCTTCCATTTTATTTTTGCACTGACTCTGTGACTATACACTCACACAATTAAATGTATTCACACACAACATGCACACATTCATAATGACTCTACACACACGCATCACGCATACACACTGCTGCTACTACTCTGTTTATCTTATCTTCATATCCTTTATCATATCCTGATGCCTAGTAACCTTACCCCAATACATATCTACCTCTACCACACTGTATTCCTGCTCATTGTAACTATGGTATTGGCACGGACCATGAACTGACCCTGTATATAGCTTACTTGTGTTCTTCTTATTTCTATTTCTTGTGTGTTTTTGTTCGGCTATATTTTATAGTACTACTGATATTGATTACTGCATTGTTGGAAAGAGCTTGCAAGAAAGACTTCACTGTACATGTGCACGTGACTAAAACTTGAAAGCCGCAGTGCTGTGCCACTGATGCAACCTCACTACACTCCCTGCCTAAGAAAGTCAGAGGGAATAAATCATGCGAAGGGAATTCATCCAGCCAGACAGTCATCTCTATGGGTACTAGTGAACAGATGACGTCAGCCTAGCCTGGTTTCAGATCCGTTTGTACCGCCTTGCCATTCCAACTCCTATGGATATTCTCACACGTTCAAAGCTGTCAAGACAGCTCAAACCGATCTGGGACCAGGCTCATGCCAGTCAGACAGGTCTGTGAGTTGTGTCATGCAGATGAGCTGGATCCCAGTCAATCTTACCCATTGGCAGGGTTAAGGGCCAGGGAGCGAGGGTTGTCCAGGTCCTTACACACCAGGACCTGCCGGTATTGTCCATCCAGCCGGGCCACCTCTATGCGGTTGGTCCCTGTGTCGGCCCAGTACACGTTCCTGCCCATCCAGTCTACTGCCATGCCTTCTGGGTAGTCCAGCCCAAACTCGATCACATGCTCCACAGAGCTGCCGTTCATGAAGGCCCTGCTGATGGTCTGAGGGAGGGAGGACAGTGGAGTAGTCAGACACTTGTACAACAGTCAGGCACTGAGCTCAAAATGAACCAAAAAAGACTGGAGCTTAAATATAAATAAAACATCCCGATAGCTAAATTAACCCAGATGACAGAAAACAAACCCTAAAACGAATGACTAGAATAGAATGACAGAGAAAAGGAGTCATTCTCACCTTGGTGCTGACGTCAGTCCAGTAGATCCTGTTCTCGGAGACGTCAAAGTCGAGGGCGGAGGCCTCCTTGACCCCGGTGAGGGGGATGGCAACGTCGTTAGAGTTGGTCCCGAGGGAGATGGAGCGGATGTCAGCCCGGTTGGTGAAGAGCAGGAAAGCCTCGGGCACCACGCATGTCCTCATGTCACTGAGGAGCTCCAGGCCCATGGGACAGTCACAGCGCAGGCCCTGGGGCCGGTGGAAACACAGGTGGCTGCAGCCGCCATTATCCTCCACACAGCCGTTTGTGCCTTTATGAGGGAGAGAGGGACAGAGAGAGACATGGTCAGTTTAGCTGCAGCAGACCGGGAGGTCTGGTACTGTCCTCTTTATAGACTGTTTACAGCTGTCAGTTGTGATAATACATCATACATAAGAAAACATTTACCCTAGTAGTACTCAGAATAATTGCATACTTAATACTGTAGAACTTTAAAATAAATAAATATTTAACCTTTATTTTAACTTGGCAAGTCAGTTAAGAATGAATTCTTATTTACAATGACTGCCTACCCCGGCCAAATCCTAACGATGCTTCGCCAATTGTGCGCCACACTATGTCACTACCTAAACTCGGCAAAAAAAGAAACGTCTTTTTTAGGACCGTGTCTTTTAAGGATAATTCGTAAATATCAAAATCTTAATTGTAAAGGGTTTAAACACTGTTCCATGCGTGTTCAATGATCCATAAATAATTAATGAAGATGCACCTGTGGAACGGTCGTTAAGACACTAACAGCTTACAGATGGTAGGCAATTAAGGTCAGTTATGAAAACTTAGGATACTAAAGAGGCCCTTCTACTGACTCTGAAAAACAACCAAAAGAAAGATGCCCAGGGTCACTGCTCATCTGTGTGAATGTGCCTTAGGCATGCTGCATAGAGGCATGAGGACTGCAGATGTGGCCCGGGCAATAAAATGCAATGTCCGTACCGTGAGACGCCGAAGACAGCGCTACAGGGAGACAGGACTGACAGCTGATCATCCACACAGTGGCAGACCATGTGTAACAACACCTGCACAGGATCGGTACATCCAAACATCACATCTGCGGGACAGGTACAGGATGGCAACAACAACTGCCGGAGTTACACCAGGAACGCACTCACTCAGTGCTCAGACTGTCCGTAATAGGCTGAGAGTGGCTGGACTGAGGGCTTGTAGGCCTGTTGTAAGGCAGGTCCTCACCAGACATCACCGGCAACAACGTCGCCTATGGGCACAAACCTACTGACGTTGGACCAGACAGGACTGGCAAAAAGTGCTCTTCACTGACGAGTCGCGGTTTTGTCGCACCAGGGGTGATGGTCAGATTCACGTTTATAGTCGAAGGAATGAGTGTTACATCGATGGCCTGTACTCGGTGGTGGAGGGCCCGTCATGGTCTGGGGCAGTGTGTCCCAGCATCATCGGACTGAGCTTGTTGTCATTGCAGGCAATCTCAATGCTGTGCGTTACTGAGAAGACATCCTCCTCCCTCATGTGGTACCCTTCCTGCAGTCTCATCCTGACATGACCCTCCAGCATGACAATGCCACCAGCCATACTGCTCGTTCTGTGCGTGATTTCCTGCAAGACAGGAATATCAGTGTTCTGCCATGGCCAACGAAGAGCCCAGATCTCAATCCCATTGAGCACGTCTGGGAAACTGTTGTATTGGAGGGTGAGTGCTAGGGCAGCTGGTGGCCACACAAAATACTGACTGTTACTTTTGACCCCCTCTTTGTTCAGGGACACATTATTCCATCTCTGTTCTATGGAACTTTATGTCTCAGTTGTTGAATCTTATGTTCATAAATATTTACACGTTAAGTTTGCTGAAAATACACACAGTTGACAGTGAGACGATGTTTCTTTTTTTGCTGAGTTTAAATGAAACACACTTCTTACACTACTATAGCTGTGTACATCCAAATAACAATAAAACCCCATAATTTCCTCTTTCTCTTACCGGAGACCTCAGTGACTCTGGTGGCTTTGAGTCCCATGAGATCAGGCAGCTGGTCAATGATGATCTCTCGGATGGCGTTGGTCTTGTGGAACCTCTCGATGCTCCTCCTCTGCCAGTCCGTCCAGTAGATGTAGTCGCCCAGCAGCGTGAAGCCAAAGATGTGGGGTAGCTTGTCCTCCAGTAGGGTCATCCTATTGGAGCCGTCCACATCAATCACCTGGGTTTACGGAGAGGAGGGGGTTTTAATATTGATGGGCAACCCAAGCAGTATCTTTTGCCAAGTATGAGCAAAAAAGTTTGTCATTTCAGCACCCGTGGAGCAGTTGGGTGCTTTGCTCAAGGTCACAGTGGTAGGAAACGGCAACTGATAGGCATTTGTCTGATTAGGCATAAGCAATTGTCCAAGGAAAAGTTTGTCCTCCGGCTCTTGTTCTGTAACACACAAGCATCTACCCACACCCATAGATCAGGATTCCCCAATTGGCGGAAAGAAACTGGTGGGGATTTAATTTGGCTGCCAAAGTTTACTGACCAAACAAATATTTTTTTGTAAAAACAATAGCAAATCAAGTGATTTAATTTCAGAAATGTTCCACAGTATTCCCAAGCATAATATTGTATACAGAAGTTAGCAAGGTTTGAAATGGTGTTTTAGTCAAATATATCTGTCTGGGCTTCTTGCGGTCAATTTGCAGTCTACAAATTATTTGGAATTATGTCATGTACCCCCCCGACCATCCGCTCAAGAAAATTTAAAAAAGTATTGCGCCTGAATCTAGTTGATGATCCCTGCCATTGATGCTGTAGGCGTCAATATGAGTTATGACATCTAATTCCTGATAACCTGAGGTAAGGTACAATTTAAAACACACAAACAGGTCAGAGCAGGTTACTGACACTGGATAGAATGCACTGACAATAGTATTTCATAGAGTTGTTGAGAGCACTAATTTCAAGACTGTTTCAATGCCAAATCATGGAGACATTTAAAATCAATAAAACTCCATATGTAACTAACTGCAAACTGACAAGCTATTTATATTCAAAGATCACCATTAACTGTGGAGCATGACCGTCAATATCTCTATCTGGGGAAAAACAACTTCTGCTAAGTGGGAGACCGCACAAATAATCCTTATTCATGCAGAGTATATCATATTTAAATGAATAAATGTGACAGTATAGGATTCCAGTCACAAGGGTTGCATTAGAAAATAAAGTAAACGGATATAGGGAGTGGTGCCAAAGCATGCCTCTGTCTTATGAGGAGCAGAAAGAGAGAGCTGAAACTGAGTGTTCCTTACTGGGAACTTAACTGCTTATTTCTGAAAAGGCTGCAATTACACTCGACACGAATCCTAGCCGACCCGGCATTACTATTACACAAAACTGTGCCACTGAAAATAGACCTGTGTTTTTTATTTTAGCAAACTGGTGTAAGTTCCAGGAAATATTTCAGTCTGACTGAAAATTCTGGAGTGTGGCATCTTATTATGGCTACTCCTACGTGACATGATGAGCATATTCCACTCTAGGAGAAACTGAGCACTACACAGATCAGCACTGTGTGCTTGTCCCATTTCAGTTTACATGGAGGTATCAGTGGGTTCACGTGGGTGTTAATCACTCCATACAACCAACCAACCCTAGGTCTTTATTTTGGTGGGAGACAAGCCGAAGTGGCTCGGACACAAAAATGCTAATGAAAAGTTGACTTCTCTGGATGAAAACGATGCCGTCCACAAGCACTTTACAAAACCCTATAGGAACTGAGCACAAAGGCACCAGTGCACTTGCATATCCTGTTCACAGCAGGTATTTAACAATGGCAACTTGAATTTATAAGATCTGGTGGTCTTACAGATGACTTTGGATCGCTCTAGTGAATACAAACTTAGGCCCTTTCGACAGATATCGGCTGATGTCTTAATACTACCTACGCATTCACAGACGGCTCTGCCAAAGACGGCCATATTAGTGTGGCATGTTGTTTTGCCGAGAAGTTCTTAAAACAAATACTTTCTGTACGGTGTGGTTCCCATCTTGAGCTCTTCCTGTGTGGCCAGGGAGCTTGGAGTGTGCAGACGGAGATGGGGCTGAGGCTGCTTCCAAGGGCTGCCTGCCCTGGAGGGGTGTCCACTTGATTCATTTCTGTAATTCAGTCCCTCGCTTCCTACAGCTGATGGAGCGACTCACTGACTTCCTCCCGCTCTCACAATATGAAAATAAATAAATAATTGGCACATTGTTGGGTGAAATACTTTCTCTTCACAAACACTGCAGACAGCACAATATGAGGGGGACAGGCAGAATTTGACACCACAGAGAAATGGTGTCGCTTTTGAGGAGAAGGTGAGATGGAGGATAATCCAGCTCACTAAACTGCTCTGACCACATGGCTAAGAGAGAGAGACTAGAGGGGTGGACTGGGTTCACGCCGAGCATTCTTTATGGAACATTATACCTGTGTGTCTGTTAGGGTAAAGACACTAGATAAAGACAGCATATAGCACTGACTAAGAAGGCTAAGCACAACTCAGTGGAAAGTCTTAAAGGGGAACTGGTAAGATATTCAGAAAGGTTTGCAGTAACACACTGAGGGGGAGAGGGTAGGTCATAATGCTCAACAAAACAGCAGCCATAGTTTCTATAGCAGTCCCAGCTAGCAGAGATATAATACCTCGACTGGACTTCCCTGGAAGCTTCACACAACTTGTGTGGTATGCCATGAATGTTATGATTCCCTGTTTTAGGGAAATTGACCGTTTTAAACACTTTTTCCTGACTTTGGAATGCAAATATGTTACTTTGCAGTTAGGCCTAATTAGAGCGTTATCTGTTACCCAATTAAGATATGGATGACCAGTTTTGCTTTGGAAGCAGACTTTTACTTTAATATTATTATAACACAATCTTGGGAGCGTGGTTGAACATAGGATGGGCTGGAGTTGATCTTTCTCGTCTCATGGTTACGTAGGAGTAAGGCATGAATTCTTTCCACTGGTGTAATTAGACCTTTTTATTGGATGGCATACCTTTCAAACATCTGTTTCCCCTTACATTTATGCTTTCAGTGGACTATAGGACATTGTTTGACTGCTCACCCGAGTAACCACCAACAACCCCAGCTATTTTTACCAGCAATGGAGAAAATCTCCAACTCTGGCATTCCTTCCCTCTCCATTTCTTTCGTAGTCTAATCCAGGTAAGATTACTGCTCTTTCTATGGAGTCATGTTCATCCACATCCTGACAATTCCACATACACTGCTCGCCTTGCAGCGCAGCACATCAAAGGACTAAGTGTGCAGCTGGTTGATTTTTGGATTGTCTGGATTGCAGGCACGGTGCGGCCACACTTTCTTCAGGTTAACTCTTTCTGGGGCTAGCCCGGGAGTGGAGGGGAGGATGGAGGGAAGTGGGGGAGGGGAGGCCCTAGACTGCAGGCACGGTGCGGCCACACTTTCTCCAGGTTAACTCTTTCTGGGGCTAGCCTGGGAGTGGAGGGGAGGATGGAGGGAAGGCCCTAGACTGCAGGCACGGTGCGGCCACACTTTCTCCAAGTTAACTCTTTCTGGGGCTAGCCTGGGAGTGGAGGGGAGGATGGAGGGAAGTGGGGGAGGGGAGGCCCTAGACTGCAGGCACGGTGCGGCCACACTTTCTCCAGGTTAACTCTTTCTGGGGCTAGCCTGGGAGTGGAGGGGAGGATGGAGGGAAGTGGGGGAGGGGAGGCCCTAGACTGCAGGCACGGTGCGGCCACACTTTCTCCAGGTTAACTCTTTCTGGGGCTAGCCTGGGAGTGGAGGGGAGGATGGAGGGAAGTGGGGGAGGGGAGGCCCTAGACTGCAGGCACGGTGCGGCCACACTTTCTCCAGGTTAACTCTTTCTGGGGCTAGCCTGGGAGTGGAGGGGAGGATGGAGGGAAGTGGGGGAGGGGAGGCCCTAGACTGCAGGCACGGTGCGGCCACACTTTCTCCAGGTTAACTCTTTCTGGGGCTAGCCTGGGAGTGGAGGGGAGGATGGAGGGAAGTGGGGGAGGGGAGGCCCTAGACTGCAGGCACGGTGCGGCCACACTTTCTCCAGGTTAACTCTTTCTGGGGCTAGCCTGGGAGTGGAGGGGAGGATGGAGGGAAGTGGGGGAGGGGAGGCCCTAGACTGCAGGCACGGTGCGGCCACACTTTCTCCAGGTTAACTCTTTCTGGAGCTAGGCTGGGAGTGGAGGGGAGGATGGAGGGAAGTGGGGGAGGGGAGGCCCTAGACTGCAGGCACGGGTAAACGCATGGCTGCCAGCACACACTGGACCCTCTGTGCTGTTAAGAACACGCCAGCTGCCTAGGCTAATTAGTCCAGAACAGACCTAAGCAGGCCTCTGAGGTCATTAAAACATAATGCCACAGGGGGAAAAAATAATAAAAATTGTTGATGGAATTTACCTCCCCTTCTACCAAAAAGGAAAATCTTGGAAACAAAACACAAAATGGACTCAAAATTTAGGACCAATCAGGAAAACAAAAAAACAGCACTTTGATGGCCATCCTATCAGCAGGAGTCTATCCCCCTCCCTTACAGACGTTCTATTCATTTTTTACTGAGACAATTAGACATGGTCCTCGCCCTGAAAGATGGGTGCACCATTTTTTCTCCCTGCTCTTTTTCACTGGGAGAGTTTTTTTTTTATAGTGTGAGAACCCTTTTCTTGACCGAGGAAAAGATAAACAAAACAGAAAACACAAAAGTCTCATCAGTAATTCAGGGAAAAGTCAAACCTCGGCAGGCTTCAATGCCAGCCAATTGTAAATGTCCTCTTTGCGCCTCAGTGTCATTGAGATGCCTTACAAATTCAATCTGCAGGCCGGGGCAGTGTGACGGAAGAAGGCTGCATGGCCCTCAAAGCCCAGTCTTCGTTTCTACTAGCTAGCAGCTTATAGAGGAACTGACAGTGTTTTAACTACTTTGTAAATATGAAATAAACAGACAATGATAATATCAGTCAAAAATATAAAATTGACAGTTTATGCTTCAAAACCAACTTCATAAGAGGTTTTGCAAAAGAGGTTATATTTGACAAAAAATGTCATGATGTAGAGCTGGGATGGGCAACTTTCATTGGGATGGGAGCCACACAAAAAACTGAACTCATCATGAGGGGCTGCAGTGGCTCGTGGGTTTGCGTACCCACATCCATACCACTCCCCCTTTGCGAGCAAAACATTTTAAAGTTAATTTCCTGCAATTCCACACATTTTTCCATGGTGTGGAGAGAATATGTAGCTATTTGTTTGGCAAGCTAAAACCACAGAGTCTAGCTACCTGCTGGAAGGATGTCATGTCATTGGATGGACGAGTGGTTGAGTGGCAGACTTTTCCCCCACTTCGTTTTTTGGTGGCTACAGCTAGAGATGCAGGTGTCATTTGGTAAGCTAGCAAAAAATGTGAATCACTTCCCCTAAAGTAAATTGAACTTGGCAAAGTTATATAATTTCTCCGGTCTACACAATAATAAATACAATCCTTCAAAACCCTACACCAGAGAAAATGATTTAGCCACAGAGGATCATTAGCTTATTATTTTTCTTTGTTGCTTTGGATTGTTTTAAAACCACAAGGTCATGGCATAACCAACAGCCTGGAAGCTTGCTATTTGGATTGTTTTAAAACCACAAGGTCATGGCATAACCAACAGCCTGGAAGCTTGCTATTTGGATTGTTTTAAAACCACAAGGTCATGGCATAACCAACAGCCTGGAAGCTTTCTATTTGGATTGTTTTAAAACCACAAGGTCATGGCATAACCAACAGCCTGGAAGCTTTCTATTTGGATTGTTTTAAAACCACAAGGTCATGGCATAACCAACAGTCTGGAAGCTTTCTATTTGGATTGTTTTAAAACCACAAGGTCATGGCATAACCAACAGCCTGGAAGCTTTCTATTTGGATTGTTTTAAAACCACAAGGTCATGGCATAACCAACAGTCTGGAAGCTTTCTATTTGGATTGTTTTAAAACCACAAGGTCATGGCATAACCAACAGCCTGGAAGCTTTCTATTTGGATTGTTTTAAAACCACAAGGTCATGGCATAACCAACAGCCTGGAAGCTTTCTATTTGGATTGTTTTAAAACCACAAGGTCATGGCATAACCAACAGTCTGGAAGCTTTCTATTTGGATTGTTTTAAAACCACAAGGTCATGGCATAACCAACAGCCTGGAAGCTTGCTATTTGGATTGTTTTAAAACCACAAGGTCATGGCATAACCAACAGTCTGGAAGCTTTCTATTTGGATTGTTTTAAAACCACAAGGTCATGGCATAACCAACAGCCTGGAAGCTTTCTATTTGGATTGTTTTAAAACCACAAGGTCATGGCATAACCAACAGCCTGGAAGCTTGCTATTTGGATTGTTTTAAAACCACAAGGTCATGGCATAACCAACAGCCTGGAAGCTTTCTATTTGTATTGTTTTAAAACCACAAGGTCATGGCATAACCAACAGCCTGGAAGCTTTCTATTTGTATTGTTTTAAAACCACAAGGTCATGGCATAACCAACAGTCTGGAAGCTTTCTATTTGGATTGTTTTAAAACCACAAGGTCATGGCATAACAAACAGCCTGGAAGCTTTCTATTTGGATTGTTTTAAAACCACAAGGTCATGGCATAACCAACAGTCTGGAAGCTTTCTATTTGGATTGTTTTAAAACCACAAGGTCATGGCATAACCAACAGCCTGGAAGCTTTCTATTTGGATTGTTTTAAAACCACAAGGTCATGGCATAACCAACAGCCTGGAAGCTTTCTATTTGGATTGTTTTAAAACCACAAGGTCATGGCATAACCAACAGCCTGGAAGCTTTCTATTTGGATTGTTTTAAAACCACAAGGTCATGGCATAACCAACAGTCTGGAAGCTTGCTATTTGGATTGTTTTAAAACCACAAGGTCATGGCATAACCAACAGTCTGGAAGCTTTCTAGTTGGACAGTGGGAGCAGCATATGAAATAGCGGGTTGTAAGTGAAAAGCATCTATAATGGACCTAGGCCTACCGCAATATTTCAAAATACAAATCGCTGGAAAAACACAAGAGGATAAAGGGAAAAAAAACCTGTCTTTTGCTACGCTATCAAAATTCTCAACTCGCAATAGTTTGAGTGAACAGTAGCTCATCTTATTGGCACTATAGTGTAGAGCATCGGCCATATCCCGGTGAGTGCTCATATTCACTGTCTTTATCATTGGGTGTCTCCGTGCTCCTTGACAGTTTCTTAGAACAATTAATTTCTTCCTCCAAGACGAGGTCGCTTTCATTTACCTCAGTTTGTCAGTGTCAGCAGAGTAGCCTACCCTGTAATCTTTGAGGTATTAAAGATTCTACTAGTGTCTCCAGTCGAAGGTAAAGAGTCGTAGAATTGAATGAAATACGTTTATAAAAAGGCAAAAATAGTTAGATTTTTCTTGGATCTACCTAAAATATGTCACTCTAGCTGGGGCAGAGCTCTGGATGTGTGCAAAGAAAGGCGAAGAAAAGCAGAAGTATTTTTTTCAAACAGTGAGTCAGTTATATTGGGCTCCCGCGTGGCGCAGCGGTCTAAGGCACTGCATCTCAGTGCTAGAGGCATCACTACAGACCCAGGTTCAATTCCAGGCTGTATCACAACCGGACGTGATTGGGAGTCCCATAGGGCGGCGCACAATTTGCCCAGCGTCATCCGGATTAGGGTTTGGTCGGGTAGGCCATTATTGTAAAT
This sequence comes from Oncorhynchus keta, assembly GCF_023373465.1. Classification (NCBI taxonomy): domain Eukaryota; kingdom Metazoa; phylum Chordata; class Actinopteri; order Salmoniformes; family Salmonidae; genus Oncorhynchus; species Oncorhynchus keta. Next base: position 33,616,383 of record NC_068442.1, on the reverse strand, counting down.
AAGAATTTGTTCTTAACTGACTTGCCTAGTTAAATAAAAATACATATATTATTAGCCTAATTTACGACTATCCAATCTACATCATATTAGGAATAGGAATAATCTTACAATAGTCTGCAAAGGTGATGACAGATGCAGCAATACTTTATAATTAAGGTGATTTTTTAAAAATATTTTGTTTTGCTTTCCCCAAATACAGCTATGTTGAACTTGAACGACTTATCAACAGTTACCATCTCTTAGTTGTCAATCAAATATATTTGGCATCGAACAAATGGGCAGGCAGGCAAGTTCCCATTGTTGTCAAAATGTGGGTTGGGATAGAAGCATGCATTAGCAGGCAAGCTGCAGAAGGGTGAGCAGGCTACTATTCCCCAGCGTTTATCAGCGCAATTTTGACAACCAACTACAAGCTGAAAAGGTTTGAGAGGGTTTATCTACAGTTCCCTATTTAGATTTTAGCTCAACTTGCTCTTGCTGAAATTAGTTGTTGATCTTAAGCATGAAACACAATGAGAATCTCACTACTGATTGTCTGCGGATAGATACTTTTCACAGTGGGTGGCCGTTCCTTCTCTTGCTAGAACAAAATCGATTCCTGCTCCGTGCCGACAAATCTACTGATTCTACTTGTAGAATCGCAACGCTTGTAAGTGGACAACAACTTAAATTTGAGCCAATCAGAAAGTATGAACCCCCAAGTGGGGGAGCCAACAAAAGGAAAAAAAGGCGCATTTTTTCCTTACATCCACGGATGAGCCAGTCACACTTCATATGCAATGTTGGCTATGGGATGGTAGCTAGCTAAGTGCAAAGACGCAATGCACACAACACTAAAAATACTTCCTCCAATCTAGCTAACCATTGTAGCTAGTATTGAATCACAATGGATCAGCTAGTTTCCATGAAAGAGCTGCCTGTGTTAGCTGCCGAGCTTGCTGGCTACCTAGCTAAACATTTGGCTATGGGCTGACACTGGCAGTATGGGATGAGTAAATTAAATTGTTACAGTTGAAGTCGGAAGTTTACATACACCTCAGCTAAATACATTTAAAAACTCAATTCCTGACATTTAGTCCTAGTAAAAATGCCCTGTCTTAGGTCAGTTAGGATCACCATTTTATTTTAAAATGTCAAAATAGTTGAGAGAATTAATTATTTCAGGTTTTATTTATTTCATCACATTCCCAGTGGGTCAAATACACTCCATGTGTATTTGGTAGCATTGCCTTTAAATTGTTTAACTTGGGTCAAACGTTTTGGGTAGCCTTCCACAAGCTTCCCACAATAAGTTGGGTGAATTTTGGCCCATTCCTCCAGACAGAGCACATCATTTTCCTACCTCATGATGCCATCTATTTTGTCAAGTGCACCAGTACCTCCTGCAGCAAAGAACCCCCACAACATGATGCTTCCACCCCCATGCTTCACATTTGGGATGGTGTTCTTCGGGCTTGCAAGCCTTCCTCTTTTTTCCTCCAAACATAACGATGGTCATTATGGCCTAACAGTTCTATTTGTGTTTCATCAGACCAGAGGACATTTCTCCAAAAAGTACAATCTTTGTCCCCATGTGCAGTTGCAAACCGTAGTCTGGCTTTTTTTATGGTGGTTTTGGAGCAGTGGCTTCTTCCTTGCTGAGCAGCCTTTCAGGTTATGTTGATATATGACTCGTTTTACTGTGGATATAGATACTTTTGTACCCGTTTTCTCCAGCATCTTCACAAGGTCCTTTTCTGAGGGTTTGGGTTTTGAGGGATTTCTTCAGATTTTCCCATGATGTTAAGGAAAAGGGCACTGAGTTTGAAGGTAGGCCTTGAAATACATCCACAGCTACACCTCCAATGATGTCAATTAGACTATCAGAAGATTCTAAAGCCATGACATCATTTTCTGGAATTTTCCTAGCTGTTTAAAGGCACAGTCAACTTAGTGTATGTAAACTTCTGACCCCCTGTGATACAGTGAATTTATAAGTTAAATAATCTGTAAATAATAGTCTGTAAATAATTGTTGGAAAATTTACTTGTATCATGCACAAAGTAGATGTCCTAACCGACTTGCCAAAACTATAATTTGTTAACAAGAAATGTGTGGAGTGGTTGAAAAACAAGTTTTAATGACTCCAACCTAAGTGTATGTAAACTTCCGACTTCAACTGTAGGTAGTTATCTAGCCATGGCCATCTGGCTAGTATCAACAAAGGCTTTCTTCAAAATATCATTGAAACATTACATAGAAAGCTTGGAATCTGGATCATAAGCAGTATGCACGGATATGCATTGCCAAACAATGCTAGTCTGCCACACTCTGGTTTGAAGTATTTTAGGCGGCGAGGCTGACGACTTCCAAAGTCTTTGGTGTGTGTGAACACAAAAGAGTTTGTCTGACGACATTCTGTTCAGAGGTGCCAAATACTGTCGGCAGGCAAACGTTTGACAATCCTACCAGTGTGTTGGAGCCCTTATAGCAGGTGTATCCCAAAATGTTCCTTGACAGCTACACTCCTGTAGGTTTTCGCTCCCACCCCAGTTGTAACTAACCTGGTTCAGCTTATCAACTAGCTAATAATTAGAATCAGGTGTGCTAGATTCGGGTTGGAGTGAAAACCTACAGGAAGGTAGCTCACCAGGAACAGGGTTGGAGAGCCTTAAATTACAATGCCAGGGCATAACCAACAGTCAGGAAGCGTGATATTTGGGCAGCGCGAGCAGCATATGAAATAGCTGATTGTTGATTTGTGGTTGTAAGTGAAAAGCATCTATAATAGACCTAGGCCTGTTGCAATATTTCAAAATACAAATTGCTGGAAAAACAGAGGATAAAAAAATAAAATAATAACTGTCTTTTGCTAGGCTATCAAAATTTGCTCAAACCCCAGGTGTAACTAACCTGGTTCAGCTTATCAACTAGCTAATTGTTAGAATCAGGTGTGCTAGAGTCAGGTTGGGGTGAAAACCTACAGGAAGGTAGCTCACCAGGAACAGGGTTGGAGAGCCCTGCCTTATAGGCAACAGAGAGAGAGAGCCTACCTGTTCAGGGTTGTTTGATCAATAGGACTGTTAAGTTCCCAAATATAAGAGGATGTCCGTAGTATTTATTTGCATTTTAGCAGAAAACCATTCAGGGGTATTTTGTGGTTTTTGACAAACACTTTCTAATGATCTAAAGTTGAGCTAATGCTACAGTCTGTAAACACACAGTCCAGTTCAAAGTGTATGATGGCAGGCACATGTGGCAAATGGCTTAGTTACATATATGCCTACACAAGTTCTGATTGGTTATGGCGCACCGGTCTGTGTAGTCTGGGCCTGAACAAAACTGGCACATTTTTATTAGGTTTTATCTACTGCAGTGGCTATTAATTGTCCAAACGCATGGCTGTATTTTTACAATTTTTATATATATTTTTTTACAAATGCCTTACTCTACGCCATTTCCAAACATTCTATGAAAGTATGAAAATGACTCTGTGCTCGCTTGTCAGAAAATATAAAAAACATTTTATCAAGATTTCCTTTTTGCTAAAAAGCTAAAAAGCCATCAGTTCCACTTTAAAGCTTCTCTGAGGAAAATGACTGAGGCCTGACCAATGCTCTACACAGACGACAGACACACACAGCATTTATGACATAAATAACATGTATTTTTTTACCACCGTCTCAAAATTACAGATCATAATTCCAAAGACCTTTTAAAATATCAAGCACTAGTTTATCCTATTTCATCTGAATTAAAAAGCATGTAGGCTATAAAGTCAATGTCCTTAAAAAGTTAGATATTTGTAGTTGTGGGATCTGGGTATTTTCCTGGGTTTGTGTTCCTACCTGCCCTTCATATCATTGGGCAGGTAGGAACACAAACCCGGCATATGGCCTGTTGGCTCAGTTTGGGGATCACCATGAAGATGCACATAACCTGGTGGACTGCATGACCTCAAGTAGTTCAGGAGAAGAGCACAAATTAAATCTCCACATAAACATCCCCCAACCCCTTTTACCTGGCAGATTTGATCATTTATACACCCCCCCTCCAAGGCCCCTTCACACCAAACAACCTTCAAATTCACAATTGTCTTTGAAATGTTATAGGGTTTGGCCAGTTCTTCCGAGGGCCCAACTCGGCAACAAATTATATTATATTTTTATCTGCCGAGAAGAGCGCTGCCATAAGTCAAACAGAATGTCCATACTGCTTTTCTTTTCCCCTCCAATCCTCCATTATCCTCCCAATCCATCTCAATGTTCCATGCACTTCCCCCCCCAACCCCCTTCAGTCCCTTTTCAAGCCTCCCTCTCTCGTTTCTCTCTCCCTCCCTTCTGAGGGTCGACCACCTCCACAGGAAATAAGCAGGAAAGGAGAAAAAAACGCTATATTCTCAAATAACATTCAAACTATGTCACCCAATATAAAATGTTTCTACTGTTTGAATCCTTTACCAAAAATGTGGTTTAAAGACTACACTATTGGCTGTATGATCAAATTCTTCTAGAATATGTTTTACTGGCTTGCTCCTTCCTACATGTTGATGTTAGTCTTCACAGACCAATCTTTAAAAATAATTGGTGGATCTCACGAGCTCCTGTATCCTGTTTACAAAATATCAACATCCTACTGCAATACATATTTATATTATCATAATCGTAGCCCTCCTCTGGAACTCAACATGAGCCTAATATGATGCCGAACTCCCCCCTCAGAGCCTGGGTAAACAGCTTTTCCTCACATAGTACAGTAACAGGATTAGCTTATTGCTAGAAAACTATATATAAAATACAATCATTTGGTTATAAAGGCATACCTTCAAATGGTAGATGATTGAGTTATTTCCTGGCTGAAGGAGACATTTTAACCCCACAGGATCAAGTTGATATACTGGGATTTATAATGTATGGCATGAATATTTCCATACAAAAACCTGCCCAAATCCCACTGTACCATATGGACAAACTCCAACACGCACACGCACACGCACACACACACACACACACACACACACACACACACACACACACACACACACACACACACACACACACACACACACACACACACACAGAAGCAGAGTGGGTCTGGCTTAGTATTTCCCAAACTCAAGACCCCAGGAGGTGCATGTTTTTATTTTTGTCATAGCACTACACAGCTGATTCAAATAGTCAACTAATTAAGCTTTAATGATCTAAATCAGCTGTGTAATGCTAGGGCAAAAAAACTAAATGTGCACCCCTTGGGGTTCCCGAGGATCGAGTTTGGGAAACACTGGTCTACCTGTAGCTGAACATAATAATTATTGATCCATGGAACTCCATCTTCTCCTGATCGACACCTTCCCAGGAGATATGGATATAGTGTCTGGAGAGATTCACTCACAGTCAATCTCATGCACCAGTCTATAAACAGCCATGTATTCGCCTACCAGGCCTGCCAACAGTATGTCCAGCATAGCCAAAACATTATTACACTTACATGGTGTTGCAGCTTTCACACTCAGACAATCCTGCTGATCCAGGAGGCATGAGTAAATACATAACTTGGGTAAGAAGAGCTTTGGGGCTCATTTAGGCTGTTCATTCAGAATCATTACAGCAAAGAGTACTGTCAACAGTGTACAGAACCAGTATACAAAACATTATTTAGCCTATATTTACAATGTCAGTCAATCGTTGAGCCCACCTGCACACACACATAACTTAGGCAAAAGTGATGGGGAAATCAACCCTCCAAGCACCATATAAAAGGAAAATGTAGACTTAATGTTAATGTAGCTAGGAACTATCAGAGTTCATTCCTTTCTTCTCAACTGGGTTTTCAAAGAACGGTCTAAACAGGCTGGATGTCTCAGCAACTTCTTTAAATGCCACTCAGGCCTATTTGCCTGTAAATTCCAACAAAATGTGGTATTTAGGATACATATGGGCTGCATTGTGAACAGACAAGTCCACAACTGCCGGCAACTCCTCATCACAACACTGCTATGGAACGAGGGGTAGCCACGGCACAATCATGTTAAGCCACAAACATAGCCAGAACAGGAGCAGAGGAACCCCCCCCACGCCTGCTGACAGATGTGGAATAATGCACATCCCTACGGAAATGAGACAGATTGTTGTGCAGCACGGAGCTGGGACTGCCTTTCTGGCTGAACACTATGAGAACAGGCAGGCTCATAGGTGGAGCTAAGGAGAAGAGCCAGACAGCACTCTGTACAGGTATTAACCTTTGAAGAAGCCGATCACGTCCTCTCATATAGCAGGGATGTAACGTCAAAAACAAAAACAGACGTTCTTGTTGATTCAAGAGCCTAGTCTCCAAACCATCTTTAGTTTTTATTTGTTATTTACAAAAGGTGCACCGCTATGAGCCATCAAGACGATGATGATGAGCATTTACCGGCGAGGTATCTTGGAAAATTGTGGCAAAACAGGTAATAGCTAATAGTTCTCTTCCTGTAAAAAATGTATTGGAAAACCTCCATTCATCTAGCCTAATTATGTCAGACACATTGGAGTTTAATAGGTTTAAGCCAGCTCTTAACCATCAGTCTGGGCAGCCATCTTTAAAACACTAACTAACCTTGATGAATGCACTCAAAGAGCTGCACTTGCCACGAATGAGTCTTTCAGATACCTAGAGATGTGTTTTCTAAAACAGCCTTGTACATTATGTATGGCGAAGTGAGTGAGCAGATGGGCCGATGGGGGTGGAAAATATTACAAAAGTCAGGTGTCTTTTATTCTCCTCAAACATTGCATCCTTCCTCAGAGCTTGGCACATTGATGTTTTAAGACCTCATTGTATAAGGCAAAAAACAGCAACAATCTGTTACCAGGCAATTAACTTCTTGGCTTCTCGGACAAGGGGCTTTTTAAAGAAATCTGGGTTTTGACTGAAGTCTCCACAAAAAAAAGTATAATTTATCAAGGCACTGTTAAATGGGAGCAGACCCTTTCAGGGAGAAAGGCCAGTCATTTATTTTTGTGTAATTTAAAGCAAAGGGCAACGGAAGCCAAACTATTCGGTCCAGATGCGGTGACAAGTGAGCTATAAAACGTAGCAGTGCAAACAAAACAAGCCAACAAGGCCAGCACAACAAGCTGGTACAAAGAGGTCTTATTGGACACCTCTGAACATGAGGTACACATGCCATCAACCCCCTTCCCTATTAATAAAATCCACAGATTTCCATAGTAAGCCTTTGGATAGCCTGTAGGAAGAGGGGAACATCCCAGCTGATGCTGGGCCAGACTTAATCCCTCAAAAGTCTTACTGAATGAAAACGCAGAATTGACTATGATGGGCAAAATAATCCATAGGGGAATGGGAATTTATTAAGGAGTTTTTAAAACTTTTTTCCTAGAAGTTGGTGGTTTGAGTTTACTGACTGTGGGAGTGGTCGGACAGGCATAAGCAGAGTGAGTCTACCTGTTGATGAGCAGTTGAGACTGACCGATCAGAGGGCTATGTACGTGTTGAGTGCTCTATGGCTTACTCAGCTGCTGTCCTACCCACCGTCCTGAATGTGAAGAGGCTTGGACGGGCCACTTACACTGAGACTAAAGCAGTCATTAGCATGGACAATGTTTTAGAGAGAGGCCCCTTGTTGGAAAATCCTCCACAAATTAAGTTTCACGGCTCAAGACACAACAATGTGGCGAGGCCACCTGAGCGACGCTTCGGAGGAACTTTAAAGAAAACATTATTGATCCTTTCAGACGAGAGGGGTTTCAGCCAGCATCCATCAGCACCAGGGCCTTCAGCTGGTCAGACTCAGCTCTCAGGCCCAAATAAAGACTTCCTTTCAGAGCAAGGCTTTTCATTGTGGTGGTGAAAAAGGCCTGGATGCCACTACTTTGACTGAAGCACAGAAAACAACTCAAGTAATCAAATGCACTCAATTACTCATTGTTGTTCGTGCACTTTCTCCACTTTAAAACAAAAATAGAAATAGACCACTTCACATAATGATTTATTTGTCATAAAAACAGGCAATTTAGAATCTATTTTTGTCCATTTAATCGTAGTTATTTTTTGGGGGGGACTAACCAGGATCTCTAGGGGCACAGCTAGTACTGCGATGCAGTGCCTTAGACCACTGTGCCACTCGGGAGGCCTTAATCTTAGTTATTTTAATGAGATTCATGGCTCAGCAGAGTGCCATAGAAGGAAAAGTGTTATTTTCACACATGGGTTCAAAGTTGCCTCTACTCTTTTCTCACCAGCATGTAGAGATGGGTATAGGCCTAGCGGTTGAGATCACAGGAGGTCTTTGAGGTTCAGACCACTTCTGAGAACTAACACCCAGTTCCTAGATATATTTTTCATTCCTCTCATATTTTACAGGAGGAAATTCCATCACCGCCCCCTGTTATTTCCCTCTAATGTACCATATGGAAACCCGCCGCACACACATGGCAATGAAGGGTGACTAAATGCTCCAACGAAGGAGAATCTGCATAATTGTACAACAAAGCAGGAGTTTCTGTATAGAGGACTAGCGCATCAGTCAAATGAGTTATCCTCAGGATCTCACCAGTGATGGGGTGAAAGAGGGGGTGTGCGGCAACATCAGAGGCTTTCACCGGGAGGTGGGGGTGGCGCGGCTGCAGAGGGAGTCAGATTCCTCAAAAAGAGGCAAAAACACAAAGAGAGACAAATAAAAGACCACAATTCCCTTACTGTTTAAGGAAAAACCTGCTAATCAGAGTGCCAATAATTTAGCCTTCTTTCAGACGTGCGAGTCCCAAGATGAAAGGGGATGTTCTTGGACCGTATTCAAAACCAGGCTTTCAGCAGCACGTTTAAAAGAAAAGGAGGTAGTGGACTCTAGGCCAATCACCATTTCAAACTCCATTGTATCTCGGGAAAAGGAATAGGCCTACTTGGTAGCAAAGAAAAGTTCTGTTGACCCAAAATGTGTGGACCCAAAATTGACCCCTGCGGAACACCTTTCGTAATATCCAGGAAACCTAATTTAACACCATAAGTAGATACACATTGAGTTCTATCTGTCAAGTAATTTTTAAACCAGTTACATGCAGCCTGGTCTAAGCGAATTGAGGAAAGCCTCTGAATTAGCAGTGAGTGATCAACATTATCGGAAGCCTTTGACAGGTCAATGAAGAGGGCGGCACAATGTTGCCTTTTATCCATGCAGGTAACCACATCATTTATAACTAGGGATGCAGCAGAGAGTACTATGACCTGGTCTAAAACCCAACTGTTGTACATTTAGAATACATTTCAAAGATAAGAAAGATCTTAACTGAGAATTAATAAAGGATTCTAATATTTTAGCAAGGCAAGAAAGTTTAGAAATAGGGTGATAATTATTTAGTTCAAAAGGGTCACCACTTTTTTGAAGGGGAGTACATGGGCTGCGGTTTTCCCGGTCTCCTGCTTTTTGCATTCTCCTTTTTCTAGTCCTCCCGGTTTTGACCCTTGCCTGTTTCTGGACTTTGTACCCACCTGCCTGACCATTCTGCCTGCCTTGACCACGAGCCTGTCTGCCACTCTGTACCTCCTGGACTCTGATCTGGTTTTGACCTTTTGCCTGTCCACGACCATTCTCTTGCCCATCTATTGTAAGACTCCAACCATCTGCCTCCTGTGTCTGCATTTGGATCTCACGTTGTGCCTTGATAGCCTACTGCCGTTAGCGCATTGCTGCGCTTATAATATTAAGAAATAGCCTAATAGTTTATCAACATTTTAAGCTAATCGTTCTGATCTGTTGCGTCAGCCACATTGCGTAAAAAAGGTTTGTTGACGCTAGTGGTTGTATTAATTTGGGAACTACCACATCCCACAACTGTCCCAGACTTATCTTTGGAATATTTACTTCTCACACAGAATAGGTAATCATTTCTACTATGGAGGATAGTAGATTGATATAGGCTCGTGCTTTTACTGTTCGGAGAAAATATCCTTTATTTTATTCAGCTTTGTTCAATTGTATTCTTCATACTATAAAATGATGCTATGTAATTCTAAGCAATTCTTGTCTGCTAAATGAACTAGTGTAGCCCACAGCCATATGGCATAATCAGATCAGGACTAACACAATGACAACTCAGAGTATACTATTCTGTTCTTTTGAAATATACATTTTCTTCATATCTGTCACATCTTCTCCTGCTTCTCACCTCCGGCGTGCAACATTGCCAGAATACTAATCACTTGTCCTGGGATTCCAGTGGATAGAATAAGCCGTCTCTCCTCGTCCTCGGGTTGTCCCTCTGGTCGGCGTCGTCCTGCGGCTGGAGCGGCGCATCAGGGGTACTGTCACGTCTTCTCCTGATCCTCCCCTCTGGCATACGACGATGCCAGAATACTAATCACCGGTCCTTGGATTCATCATTATATCATTATAGCCAGGAGATGCTAAATGTGTTTGTGAATTAACGGTCAATTCCCGCTTGACTGACAGTTATTTGCTTGGCAATCACAGGCTGACGAAATTGTGACAGCCACAGCCCTTGCCTGTAGTTTTGCCGGTAAAACTCCAGTACATGCTAAACTCTATTCATCCTTGATCATTCAATTACGTTGCAGAAGATGGGTCCTTTAATAGTATTGTAACTTCACTTCAGAAAATGTATTAAGATGGACAAAGAAAAACAAATGATATTTCCAAAATGTACATAATTGAAAGTGTCTGACTTACTCTGGACTATTTACTCAACAAGCAAGCAATGGAAAATGCCGACTGAAACGTGCCTCTTCCAGCATACTCTGAAAGGTTGCTACCTCTGGAGATGGAAATGGTGAATTGTAAGCCGTAATTATCTTTAAAAACTAGAGTAAAAGTGGTATTTAATACAAAACATCCCCTGAGAGACACTCTCAGCCACATCGGATGATGTAAATTGGGTCAGAGCCACACATGCCAGTGCATGAAAGCTATGCTATGTGTGAAGATGGAAAAACATTTATTGAAGATCTAACCCCTCACACATGAAACATTTATAATGGAAATGTATTTGGACACAAAAGTAATTCACTTTGAAACAGAAAGGAAGAAAGAAATATATTCTCAGACAGGCTCCTTCAACAGCACAGAAAAATAGAAAAAGGGGGATGGAAAGAGAGGCTGGGAGGAGGGCTAAAAAGCCTCCAGACCTCTATTTATAACCATTCAGCCAGTGAACTGCCACATTCCAAATGCCAGAAGGCACTTTTTAAATTTTTTCATTCAATGCCTAATGTTGTTTTCATCTAAAAAGAAAAAGGTTAAAAAGAATACAGTAACAACTAAATTAACACTTCTTTAAGGAAAAAAATTGTCTTGGACAGCCATTACAAAAACACGAAGGGGAATTAAAAACAAGTGCTGCATTCTGTAAAAAAAAAACTTTAATGAGAAATTGCTGATGTCTGAGCTGCACGTGGATTCCCCCCATTAGCACTTCAAGCACTACTGTCCCTTTCAGCAGCTAAGTGGGTCTGTGGGAGAATGGCCCGGGCCTCCATTAGGTGAAGCTGAAAAACCCTTGTGAAAAGAGAAGAACAAGACACACTTGTCAGCTGCTGGGAGCCTCTGGAAGCAGGGCTGCCACCAAAGTGTGCATCTGGTTCAGGGGTGGGGGCTGCTGAGGAAGACTAAGGGCCAGCCCCGCCACCATTCTATGCTGCCATTGTCAGGTCCAGTGCAGGGGTCACGGTAGAGCACATGGGCGAGGGGCTCCCCTTGTCAGTCAGCACATTGGTTAGGTGTGCTGTGTTGTGAGAGGAGAGGCAGTGCTGCCCAACCCCCTCCTCTCTGAAGCGCTCCACCACTAGTCCTGCTCGGTTTCTGTTTCTCCATCTGCTCTACACAGACGGAGAGAGTCAAGCAGGGGGGCTCTGGGCTGCAGGGTCCAGACTACAGACAAAATAAACAACTCTTCACCAGACAGAAAGTTAAGGAATGTAAGACTTCTGGCAACACTAGTGTGTGATGCTTATAGAAATGTGGCACTTAAATTAAACAGGTTATTACTTCGATTTAAAGTAACTGTCCAGTGAAAATTTTACTTTTAAAAGCTTGCATTCTGTTAACTTATGCCCAAATAATGTAGTGGACTCGCCCTATTCTCATATTTTTGACCAAAGCATAAAGTGGGAGAAATAAAAGACCGAACTCAAACAGACAGTTAAAAAAAATGTGTTTTCACATATAGTGCTCTTTAAAATAACATATCTCAGTCCACTTTAAAGTGAACTCTGGGGTAAAAAAAAAAAAAGCTAAATAACATTTAGTAAAAAAACGATACTATTAACATGAAAATATTAGAATAATAATATCAGAAGAATAACTGCAGATTAATTAATGCTGTAATTGAAAATTGTACATCCAATGTAGTCTACTGCCCCTTTAAGAGCTAGAATACATTTTCTACCCTGTGTTGTGATCTCACCAAATACTGTATGTTTGTGTTTTCACACTATTCAAACCCCACAATCGACTAAACAGTATATGAAGCCCTCTTAGCCTATAGATCACACATTGCAAACAAATCATCTGAACTAAAAAACGCCACACATACAGTTGAAGTAAGAAGTTTACATACACTTAGGTTGGCATTATTAAAACTTGTTTTTCAACCACTCCACAAATGTCTTGTTAACAAACTATAGTTTTGGCAAGTCAGTTACAACATCTACTTTGTGCATGACACAAGTCATTTTTCCAACAATTGTTTACAGACAGATTATTTAATTTATAATTCACTGTATCACAATTCCAGTGGGTCAGAAGTTTACATACACTAAGTTGACTGTGCCTTTAAACAGCTAGGAAAATTCCAGAAAATTATGTCATGGCTTTAGAAGCTTCTGATAGTCTAATTGACATCATTTGAGTCAATTGGAGGTGTACCTGTGGATGTATTTCAAGGCCTACCTTCAAACTCAGTGCCTCTTTGCTTGACATCATGAGAAAAATCAAAAGAAAATCAGCCAAGACCTCAGAAAAAAAAATTGTAGACCTCTACAAGTTTGGTTCATCCTTGGGAGCAATTTCCAAATGCCTAAAGGTACCACATTCATCTGTACAGACAATAGTACGCAAGTATAAACACCATGGGACCACGCAGCCGTCATACCACTCAGGAAGGAGACGCATTCTGTCTCCTAGAGATTAATGTATTTGGTGCGAAAAGTGCAAATCAATCCCAGAAAAACAGCAAAGGACCTTGTGAAGATGCTGGAGGAAATTGGTACAAAGGTATCTATAGCCACAGTAAAACGAGTCCTATATCGACATAAACTGAAAGGCTGCTCAGCAAGGAAACCGCCATAATAAAGCCAGACTATGGTTTGCAACTGCACATGGGGACAAAGATTGTACTTTTTGGAGAAATGTCCTCTGGTCTGATGAAACAAAAATAGAACTGCTTGGCCATAATGACCATCGTTATGTTTGGAGGAAAAAGGGGGAGGCTTGCAAGTCGAAGAACACCATCCCAACCGTGAAGCACGGGGGTGGCAGCATAATGTTGTGGGGGTGCTTTGCTGCAGGAGGGACTGGTGCACTTCACAAAATAGATGGCATCACGAGGTAGGAAAATTATGTGGATATATTGAAGCAACATCTCAAGACATCGGTCAGGAAGTTAAAGCTTGGTCACAAATGGGTCTTCCAAATGGACAATGACGCCAAGCATACTTCCAAAGTTCTGTCAAAATGGCTTAGAGTGGCCATCACAAAGCCCTGACCTCAATCACATAGAAAATGTGTGGGTAGAACTGAAAAAGTGTGTGTGAGCAAGGAGGCCTAAAAACCTGACTCAATTACACCAGCTTTGTCAGGAGGAATGGGCCAAAATTCACCCAATTTATTGTGGGAAGCTTGTGGAAGGCTACCCGAAACGTTTGACTCAAGTTAAACAATTTAAAGGCAATGCTACCAAATACTAATTTATTGTATGTAGACTTCTGATCCACTGGGAATGTGATGAAAGAAATAAAAGCTGAAATAAATCATCTCTACTATTATTCTGACATTTCACATTTTTTAAATAAAAAGTGGTGATCCTAACTGACCTAAGACAGGGAATTTTTACTAGGATTAAATGTCAGAAATTGTGAAAAACTGAGTTTAAATGTATTTGGCTAAGGTGTATGTAAACTTCCGACTTCAACTGTATTTTGGCATTTCTGTGCATCCTTGACAATCGCTAATCAATAGGCCTATCCAGAAACAGCACACATTTTTCCCAATGGGAGAAGGTTTATGGCAGGGGAAACGGTGTTGCAGTAGTCTAGTTTGTGGTGCGGGAATAATGACAAGCAAACCCAGGGAGCTTTGTGTTCACATTGCCCTAAAAAAGGTGGTCTCAGTTTGGTTCGCTTTGGGGGACTCTTGAATTGAGCAAAATTCAGTGAACCACCTTCACGAAAATTGTCTGGAAGGGACAAAGTGTGAAAACAAAAATACCTATTTTTGAGTATCAATTGACGACACTATAACTGACCCAGAAAAAAACTACAACTAAACAAATGGTATTTTTCATTTAGTTGACTAAAACCAGACTAAATTATCTCTGTGACTAAAATCTGACTACTAAGTGGACTGGACAATGCTTTTTGGAGAGATTGAGAGCTTTTCAGCGATGACTTCAATTGATATGCGCATAATACATTATACAAATCGCGAAGGCGACTCTTGCTTCCCCATAGCTAACCAGTCACCACCAACCAGCCTTATAGTTTTGCTACCCTTGCCTGGTTAAGAAACAAGCTGCTTTACAAAATGAAAAACAGCCCAGCTATGTTTTTCTCCCCCCTTGAATATAGAAAAGTAGTCTGTACTTGAATTTGTACCCTCCCTCCCACTTTCCCCACATCATAGCCAGGTTCCATAGCCACGACGCCCTCTTTTCCCCAAAAAAAACTGCTTGATTCTAGCCAATATATTCAAAAGATGTGACCCCAATACCGGCACAACGGTTTGCTTTTTTTCCTATCGTGCATTGGTGGGATGCATTTTACCATCATAAATAAAGTCCAAGTTTATTGGTCACGTAAACAGGTTTTGTCACGTTCTGACCTTAGTTCTTTTGTTATGTCTTTGTTTTAGTATGGTCAGGGCGTGAGTTGGGTGGGTTGTCTATGTTAGTTTTTCTATGATTTGCTATTTCTGTGTTTGGCCTGGTATGGTTCTCAATCAGAGGCAGCTGTCAATCCTTGTCCCTGATTGAGAACCATATTTAGGGAGCCTGTTTTCTATTGTGTTTCATGGGTGATTGTTTTCTGTTGTGTGTCTGCACCAGCCAGTACTGTTTTCGGTCGTTTCTCTTTGGTATTTTTTGGTATTTCCGTGTTCATTTTAATAAATATGGACACATACCACACTGCACCTTGGTCCTCACCTTCTTCCACCAACAACGGCCGTTACAGATTTGCAGATGTTATCACAGGTGCAGCAAAATGCTTGTGTTTGTAGCTGCAACCGTGCAATAATACCTTTAAAAAAAACACATGTAATCCAGAAATTATATTTTTTATATATGAGGAGTGCCTGGATACAGCCCTTAGCCGTGGTATATAGGCCATATACCACAAACCCCTGAGGTGCCTGATTGCTATTATAAACTGATTACCGACGTGGTATTGTTTTGCTATTGCGATGGCATCGAGTATCATTATACTAAACCTGGTACTGAAGTCAATATTCTGGTATCGTGACATGTGGACAAGTCTATGGCCTCTCAGTGAGCTCAATATCTCAGCGGGAGCTCCCTAATCCCTGCTCATTCATCTCAGCTTGCACGTCTGACCCCCTTAATGAAAATCAACAGCTTCAGAGCATTTTAGCTAGGTAGGTCAAAATGATGTACAGTTCAACTAAGAGTTTGAGTGAATCTGTAAATGGAATGTCTTCTCCCTAGCCACCCCTTTCCCCTGCTGCCCTTCCAACTCTGGAGCTAGGGGCAGTTCATGCTTTCAGATACCGTGAACAATGCCCCTGCAGGGTGCTAGGCGACTGAGGCGAGCTTGGAAAACTATTCCCTGGGTTAACTTCCAAAGACTGATGAGGTCAGTCAAACATACTGCTCTTAAACAAGCAGAAACTAAAGGGAGTTCAATAGCCACTGGTAAAAGCATAGTTATGATGAGGGGAATATTCAACCAACAGGAGAGACACACACACACACACACACACACACACACACACACACACACACACACACACACACACACACACACACACACACACACACACACACACACACACACACACACACACACACACACACACACACACACACACACACACACACACACACAGAGAGAGAGAAGGAAAAGGAAAACAAATGTATTTCCATCAAGTCCTGTGTTAAACCTCATCTGGGAGGAGGCTCCGGCTCTTCCTGTATTTACATATTATATGGAGCGTGTGACTGGAGAAAAATGGCCACCATGGTATTCAACACCCAGGGACCTGTGCATGCAGGTAGACGATAAATCATACAATACAGTCAGAAACCTTGAAGACACACACAGCTATTCCTCTAAAGATATGATCACCCACCGCGCTCTCACATAGGACGGGCCTAGATCAGTTTCTATCCTCTTCAAATAATTCTGTCCTTCACATGGCTCCCCAAAAATAACAATATTGGGCAATATCAGTGTTTCAAAAAAGTAGGCTTTAAACAGAGGCAGTCAGGAAAGATGTACAGTATAAAGTCCTAGCCGTAAGAATACAAAAAACGATAAAACTGCAGTGCATGTCTGACAGGAAATCTAGTGTTGCCTCTCCTGGTATTACATAAGAGCTCTCTCTCTGACATTCCTCTGTCGCTCACATGGGATCAATGGTCAGATAAATATCAGGCCACGGCTGCCTCACCTCATCTAAGAATGTGCTCCTGAAGCACTTCTCAACCTCCACAGGCAACACAAACACACCAGACAACCTCAAATGAGGAGAATGAATGAGAGAACAACAAGTCCTAGGGAGATCTAAACTCAACTGCTTCCACAATCAACACCATCAAACCATGATGGTAATAGTATAGTTGCACCATACACAACTATTTGATGCATAAGAAACACTTTTTTTTTTACTTACTTCAATTTTGTCCGTCTTGGCATCGCCCCAGTATAGTTTTCCTGCTTCATAGTCGATGGCTAAACCGTTGGGCCAACCCAGCGAGGTATTGAGCAGCACGAGACGGTCCATTCCATCCAGGTTAGCACGCTCTATTTTAGGCTTCTCCCCCCAGTCTGTCCAGTACATGTAACTGTGGAGAGAGTCCAGGACAGAATTAAAACCAAACAAAAATGCTTTAAGTGAGAATGGAACAAAAAAAAAACAGGTTTGGGTTAGTACATACAGAAAATCCATTTGAATATAAATGGATCTAAAATGGATTAACTATTTTTTTTCTTCTCAGCAACCTACACACAATAACCCATAATAACAAAGTGAAGACAGGTTTTTAGACATTTTTGAATAAACAGAAATACCATGTTTACATAAGTATTCAGAACCTTTGATATGAGACTCGAAATTGAGCTCAAGTGCATCCAGTTTCCATTGATCATCCTTGAGATGTTTCTACAACTTGATCGGAGTCCACCTGTGGTAAATTCATTTGATTGGACATGATTTGGAAAGGCACACACCTGTCTATATAAGATCCCACAGTTGACAGTGCATATCAGAGCAAAAATCAAGCCATGAGGTCGAAGGAATTGTCCGTAGAGCTCCGAGACAGGATTGTGTCGAAGCACAGATCTGGGGAAGGGTACCAAAAACATTCTGGAAGAATGGAAGAAGTTTGGAACCATCAAGTCTCTTACTAGAGCTGGCCTCCCATCCAAACTGAGCAGTTTGGGGAGAAGGTCCTTGGTCAGGGAGATGACCAAGAACCCGATGGTCACTCAAACAGAGCGCCAGAGTTCCTCTGTGGAGATGGGAGAACCTTCCAGAAGGACAACCATCTTTGCAGCACTCCACCAAATCAGGCCTTTATGGTAGAGTGCCCAGACAGAAGCCATTCCTCAGTAAAAGGCACGACACCCCCGCTTGGAGTTTGCCAAAAATAATCTTAGACCATGAGAAATTAGATTCTCTGGTCTGATTAAACCAATATTGAACTCTTTGGTCTGAATGCCAAGCGTCACGCCTGGAGGAAACCTGGCACCATCCCTATGTTGAAGCATGGTGTTTGCAGCATCAAGCTGTGGGGATGTTTTTCAGCGGCAGGGAATGAGAGATTAGTCAGGATCGAGGCAAAGATGAACAGTGCTAAGTACAGAGAGATCATTGATGAAAACCTGCTCCAGAGCACTTAGGACCTCAGACTGGTTAGAAGATTCACCTTCCAACAGGACAACAACCATAAGCACACAGCCAAGACAACACAGCAGTGGCTTTGAGACAAGACTCTGAATGTCCTTGAAATGGGACGGCCAGAGCCCGGAGTTGAACCCGATTGAACATCTCTGGAGAGACTTGAAATAGCTGTGTAGCAACACTCCCCATCCAGGATCTGCAGAGAAGAATGGAAGAAACTCCCCAAATACATGTGTGCCAAGCTTGTAGCGTCATACCCAAGAAGACTCGAGGCTGTAACCCCTGCCAAAGGTGATTCAACAAAGTACAGAGTAAAGGGTTTGATTACTCAATTACATTTTTATTAAATAATAAATTAGTTTGACACCGTTTGTAAGCTTTTAAATGATATCAAACTCCACCGTTAATCTTTTCCAGTAAAGCAGACATGGTTGTCTCATGGTATGGTGGGTCAACTTTGAGCACCTTTATCTCCTGAATGTTTTGGCATTCAGGTCTAAAGTCACTTTTCTGATCACTTCTTCAATGGGCACATATGTATGGAAGGTTTTGTTGGAATCAAAAGGAATGCTGTAAAAAAGTTACTGAGTTCAAATACATTAATTCAAATGTTTTGCTGAAATTAGTTAAATTGATTACCGTGATGAAGTAAGAAAAAAGCCACAAATCTACAATGGACACACGTACCC
Organism: Oncorhynchus keta; assembly: GCF_023373465.1. Classification (NCBI taxonomy): domain Eukaryota; kingdom Metazoa; phylum Chordata; class Actinopteri; order Salmoniformes; family Salmonidae; genus Oncorhynchus; species Oncorhynchus keta. Next base: position 33,597,408 of record NC_068442.1, on the reverse strand, counting down.
ATTGACAGGGTCCAGCACAATGGCCCTTGGTTCATCCAGGTTCTCTGAGATCAGAATGCGGCGCGAGGTTCCGTTCAGCCTTGTAACCTCAATACGGTCAGTACCCGTATCCGTCCAGTAAAGGTTCCGGGCCACCCAATCCACCGCAATGCCATCTGGGTGGTTGATCTCCGTGGTGACCAGGGTCTGGGCATCGGTGCCGTCAATGCGGGAGCGGCGGATGGCTTTAACCTCGTCGTCTGTCCAGTACACATATCCATCCACAGGGTCATAGTCGATGGCGATGGCATGGCGGATGTCGTCCACTTGCAGAACGATGTCAGTGAAATCTGGGAGGTCCAGAGAAATCCTCCTCAGGTCAGTCCGCCTGGCCAGCAGTAGAACCTGCTCCGCACCTAGGGTAGAGAAGTGTATATAATTGGGAATGAGTGGGGAGAGAGCATAACATTCAACTAGCATGTGAAATAACAGCTTATTGGGGATTTATCTGAGGTTCTACATAGCCTTACCTGACAAGCATAAATGAATATGTTTTAGTAATGAACATTTCAGGGGCAATTTATAGTGTAACTTTAAAATCTTGATTTTAATTGTTTAGCTTATGAAAATAAAAAATGCTTTCACTTTTTAATTAAAAAAAAGTGAGAAGTGGCTTTAGACAAGATTTTGAAACAAAGCCAAAAGACCAGATCTAAATATCCATTTCAAATGTCTTTAAGTTTAGCCTTTATCTAAAAGTGTATAAAGATGTTTTCCTTAGGGGAATCGTAGAATGGCTGAAATAGCAGCTGCATTTGGTCACTGGGGCCACACTCTGCAGAGGCAATTAGGTCCAATTTTTCCTTGCCTAAGCTCCTGTTTTAGCCATTTACGCTCCAGTACCCTTAAAACCAGCTGCAGACTACTGACACCCAATCAGAAGGGTCATCCATCAGGGGTGACACCAATCAGTAATGACAGTGAAAAAATAGCCCTTCGTTTTCCATCAAGAAGAGAACAACGCCACGTCTTTGATATAAATTCGCTCCTCGGTCTGCTTCACATTTGACAAAGTGACAAGATGTCCCCTAAATCCACAACAAACGCCCCCCCATTTAGCCACCCAAGTTAAACAAATGAGGAGCGTGTATGCGTGCTTTAAAAAAAAACTTTACACAGACCCTCACCCCCCCACACACACACTGCTTTCCTCCTAATCAGACCTGATACAATGTTGTATTGTCTTACATTCCGTTTAGCTGTCAATGCTGCTGGGGGTCTGTTTAATCCTGTAGTCACTGAATACATATAAGTTCTATCAGGCTGGGATAACTAACCCTCCGCTACCCTAACACACACACACAGGCCCTCTCTATGTTTTACTTGTGCCTCTGGAATGAAGGCTAAAAGAATAAGACTCATTGTTTCCTGGCCTGGGAATAAACCGCCTCAATTTGGAAGAGTTATAAATTCAAATAGAGAGGCTCCGCTGCATCCCTGGCCTGGGAGAGGAGAGTCCTTTTGGGCTAATGAATGGGCTGTCGTTAACAGGACTGGTGCACATAGACAATAGTGTTTTCTGTCCCCTGCAGAGAGGGATGGGAACCAGGACTATGACAGCCTGAACCTGGGTTTCAGAATTAGGACTACCTAGGACTATCCATTTTTCATTTTCCATTTGTTTTATCTTGTTGTGCTTTTGGTTCGCCTGAATAAAAGGCTCCGTGTGCTACCAAATACCTGCTCTCCTGCGCCTGACTTCCTTGCAGCCACTTACGCACACCTGACAAGTAAACGCGGGTAAAACAGCCTCCAATCAGGGCTGTCACTCCACAAACAAGGGTTGACCAAGAAAACCACAACAACTCAGTTTTTATACCTTTATACACACACGAGGAGGGTTGTGGGTGGGGCCTCTCCTTAAGGCATCTGCGTGCTTCGGTTTAGCTGGTTC
>NC_068442.1:31480475-31492975 GCF_023373465.1 Oncorhynchus keta | reverse complement strand
AGGGCAGGGAATGAACACACTCATTCAGTCCACGACCACATTCTATAGCAGTGAAAATTGGTCTCTTGAAACTGTAACCGTCAAGTGTTATGTGATTTTTGTTATTCTCTATAGACATTGGATGGTATATATTATTTTCTTACTAATGGTTATAATGAAGTTTGGTGTATTGATGGTGTGTCCTTTGTCCTGTTTGTACAGAGATACTGCAGTCGGACAGATCAAACCTACGCAGGACCCAGAGTGAGGAAACCTCCAGTACAGCCTGCAGCCCCCGCGGCAGGTGAGAACGAACAAACATACAAATACTTGAGCTATTTGTACTCGATTCATACCCCTATAGAATACAGGTTGTATGAACAAACTATTTCACACAAATAGATTCACTCATTTCACAGTTTGGATGTATAGAGATTTACTATACGTTTCTCTAGTTTCTCTCTGTACACACACGGCCTCTCCGAAGTCTTATTTAAAACACAAATATACTCCTTTGAGGTCAATGCAGTGATCCAACACAGAGATGCCTTATTCAGACCAATGATAAGTTCCAGATAATGAGCATGCCAAGTGTGAGACACTGCTATACTGCAACACACAGATGTATGGTATTTCCCTGAAAACATTAGAGGGCATTGCTGTGGACCTTTTTGTTTGGAACACCATTCAATGGCTCCATCCACCTGTCCCTAAAGAGAGGAGTAGAAAGGGAGGTGTAGAGAGAAGTGCAGAGTTCTATGCTATGTTTTTTTGGTGCTTCTGTATTCTCCCATGATGAGAAGCATGTACCCCCCTTTCCCAATAGGGAAAAAGCCAAAAGGTTTATATGTTCTCCTGTCCTTTTCCAAATTACTGTTCTTCTGTCCCACTTTTAGTATAGGGTAGTTGGTGGGGGGAAAAACTCACTGTGAATAGACAACTTTTCAGAACCTTACTCAAGTTTCCATTGATAATGATCCAACTTTGTACTCAGCATTCTGATGTCTGGGGGGTAAAAACCAACATGTTTTCATTGTATAAAAGCACTTGCTAAATATAGGTTATTTCCTACTTTAGGAAAATATGAGTATATTTTGAGAGGGAAAGTTCTCACACTGACTCTTCTTTGTTCGTGTGTATGCATGCCCTGCCGCCTGTGTGTGAGATGTGTTGAGCTGCTTTTTCAACATTTTCAAGTCAAAGTATGAAACATTTTCTTTATTCTACTCCAAAGTTTACGTCAGTAACATTTACGTCAATAGTTTAGCTTTACATCGCAAATCTACATTCTGTCCATTTTAGGAGATGAAGAGAATTTAATTTTATGTGGTGTGATTGGTCCTGACCCCTCCCCTGTGTCTGTGTACGTGTTCTGGTCAGGACTCACAGACACTCTGCAGAGGATTCGCAAGGGGGTTCCCCGGGGGTCGCTCTGGCTAATGGAGAGCCAAGTGAGGAGCAGAGTCCTGGGACTTCTGGTCGCAACTACTCGGCCAAGAACTCTCACAGCAGCCCTGGGAGTGCAGGTACTATAACCTTGGGGACATGAAACTATTTTTCTGTCACTCTCCATTCACTTGACACTAGAATTGATACATTTTTCCCAGTGTGGATCAATCAACTCCTTTATCTGCCCTACCCCAAAGGTAAAGTTGAGCTGACTGCCAACGGGCTGGAGAATGGCCGTAGCAGCCTGACTCGTCATACACCCCCACCATCCTCCCCGCCGGCCCGGTCCCCAGCCCCCAGCAGCAGCAGCCCCTCTCCTGGGCTAGACGACACAATCCTCCCTCCTCCTACAGAGGCACCCCCTGCTGGAGCTAACCCAGACACCGCCAACCCAACCACTGCCACAGAGCCGGTTCCAGAGTTACTACCCACTGGGTAAGAGTTTGCATGTAGGTGCTTGTGCGTGTCTGATTGGCATCTCCTCACATGTAACTTGACTGACCTAACATGCCTCTCTCTCTCTCTATCTCTATCTCTATCTCTATCTCTGTCTCTGTCTCTGTCTCTGTCTCTGTCTCTGTCTCTGTCTCTGTCTCTGTCTCTGTCTCTGTCTCTGTCTCTGTCTCTGTCTCTGTCTCTGTCTCTGTCTCTGTCTCTGTCTCTATCTCTATCTCTATCTCTATCTCTATCTCTATCTCTATCTCTATCTCTATCTCTATCTCTATCTCTATCTCTATCTCTATCTCTATCTCTGCCTCTGCCTCCTCTGCCTCTGCCTCTGCCTCTGCTATCCTCTGCCTCTGCCTGCCTCTGCCTCTCTCCTCTCTCTCTCTGTCTCTCTCTCTGCCTCTCTCTCTCTGCCTCTCTCTCTCTGCCTCTCTCTCTCTCTGCCTCTCTCTCTGCCTCTCTCTCTCTGCCTCTCTCTCTCTGCCTCTCTCTCTCTGCCTCTCCTCTCTCTCTCTCTCTGCCTCTCTCTCTCTGCCTCTCTCTCTCTCTCTCTCTCTCTGCTCTCTCTCTCTCTCCTCTCTCTCTCTCTCTCTGCCTCTCTCTCTCTCTCTGCTCTCTGCCTCTCTCTCTGCCTCTCTCTCTGCTCTCTCTGCCTCTCTCTCTCTCTCTCTCTGCCTCTCAGCTGGGAGCAACGAGTTCTGCCCCATGGCAGGGTGTACTATGTGGACCACAACACAAAGACCACCACCTGGGAAAGACCACTTCCACCTGGGTCAGTCAGCCTACACACTTTGATGTCTTCCCCCTCTTCCTCTCTTTATCTCACACTTCCTACCATCAGAGGAGGGTGCTGACAGTTAACCAGCCCAGTGCATGATGGGAATATATATTTCAATTCAAGGGCTTTATTGTCATGGGAACATGTTCACATTACCAATTTCCAGTATCTCTCTCTGTGAAGGGGAGATCGTGTCCACTCGTGAACATTCCCTGCATGTTTCTCCTTAACTCAGACTGCTGCCTATATAAACATACAGAGCTGGAGGATCCTAGCAGGGTGGTGTTGGGGTGTGAAGTGGGCCCACAGTCAGGGAGTGGCAGACTCATTCACAGCACAGTAACATTCCTGGAGGTCTGACTCTGGACAGTCAAATGAACTGAGACTAGTCTTATTTTCTCTGGCTGGAAGAAGCTGACTCCCATTAAATATGATAAATTACTGAATAATTGGTTTGTGCCACTCCCCACCCCAACTTAGACTATCCTATCCATTTAGAGGAGTCATTTTCTTACAATAGTAGTGTGTCAGGTCTGTTAGTGTGTGTTTTATGTGTTTGGCCATTTGGTCTCTCATCTCTTTAACAGGCTGTGAATCACCAGCACTGATTGTTTGAGTCTCTGTTGATTTCCAGTGGTGTTTCTCACTGTGTGCTGCGGAACCCAGCTCTCTCTTGTGGCGGTACCAGAGCCTTTTATTGCCATTTTATTTCAGTGAATATTTATTGATTTTCATTTGCGCTGTGTGAGAAGCCTGTTTGAGGTAAAGCTCAGTCCTGCCCCGTCTCACTTTTTCCACATAAGGGAACGGTCTGGAGAACAAAAGTGCTTTCTTAGAAAGAGCACATGCATGCAGCGCTATTCTGGACCCATATGAGGCTCAATTAGCGTCTCGCCTCTCGGAGGCTGGGCTGGTTCTGACTACAGCTGCTGGGTTTAGTGCTTAGTGCTTGGTACACGTACCTGGTCTGAGTTAGCATGGCGCTGCCACACACCCAACCTCCAACCTTAGTGCAGCTCAGATGAAAGGCGTGGTGTGGGCCTGCATTAATGGGTTTTGAGCTGAGCTCTTTTTCTAGCAGCGTAGGGGTTTAACTGCTCTCATGTTCCTGACAGTATGGGAGCCACAGTACTGCTCTGTAGGATATAGGAGCCACAGTACTGCTCTGTGGGATATAGGAGTCACCGTACTGCTCTGTGAGATATAGGAGCCACAGTACTGCTCTGTAGGATATAGGAGCCACAGTACTGCTCTATAGGATATAGGAGCCACAGTACTGCTCTATAGGATATAGGAGCCACAGTACTGTTCTGTAGGATATAGGAGCCAATGTACTGTTCCGTAGGATATAGGAGCCACAGTACTGCTCTATAGGATATAGGAGCCACAGTACTGCTCTATAGGATATAGGAGCCACAGTACTGTTCTGTAGGATATAGGAGCCACAGTACTGTTCTGTAGGATATAGGAGCCACCGTACTGTTCTGTAGGATATAGGAGCCACAGTACTGTTCTGTAGGATATAGGAGCCACAGTACTGATAATAATAATAATATATGCCATTTAGCAGACGCTTTTATCCAAAGCGACTTACAGTCATGTGTGCATACATTTTACTTATGGGTGGTCCCGGGAATCGAACCCACTACCCTGGCGTTACAAGCGCCATGCTCTACCAACTGTGCCACAGAAGGACCACTGCTCTATAGGTTATAGGAGCCACTGTACTGTTCTGTAGGATATAGGAGCCACTGTACTGTTCTGTAGGATATAGGAGCCACAGTACTGTTCTGTAGGACATAGGAGCCACAGTACTGTTCTGTAGGACATAGGAGCCACAGTACTGTTCTATAGGATATAGGAGCCACAGTACTGTTCTGTAGGATATAGGAGCCACAGTACTGCTCTATAGGATATAGGAGCCACAGTACTGTTCTGTAGGATATAGGAGCCACAGTACTGTTCTGTAGGATACAGGAGCCACAGTACTGTTCTGTAGGATATAGGAGCCACCGTACTGTTCTGTAGGATATAGGAGCCACAGTACTGTTCTGTAGGATATAGGAGCCACAGTACTGTTCTGTAGGATATAGGAGCCACAGTACTGTTCTGTAGGATATAGGAGCCACAGTACTGTTCTGTAGGATATAGGAGCCACAGTACTGTTCTGTAGGATATAGGAGCCACAGTACTGTTCTGTAGGATATAGGAGCCACAGTACTGCTCTATAGGTTATAGGAGCCACAGTACTGTTCTGTAGGATATAGGAGCCACTGTACTGTTCTGTAGGATATAGGAGCCACTGTACTGTTCTGTAGGATATAGGAGCCACTGTACTGTTCTGTAGGATATAGGAGCCACAGTACTGCTCTATAGGTTATAGGAGCCACAGTACTGTTCTGTAGGATATAGGAGCCACTGTACTGTTCTGTAGGATATAGGAGCCACGGTACTGTTCTGTAGGATATAGGAGCCACAGTACTGTTCTGTAGGATATAGGAGCCACAGTACTGCTCTGTAGGATATAGGAGCCACAGTACTGCTCTATAGGATATAGGAGCCACAGTACTGCTCTATAGGATATAGGAGCCACAGTACTGATCTGTAGGATATAGGAGCCACAGTACTGTTCTGTAGGATATAGAAGCCACAGTACTGTTCTGTAGGATATAGGAGCCACAGTACTGTTCTGTAGGATATAGGAGCCACAGTACTGTCCTGTAGGATATAGGAGCCACAGTACTGTCCTGTAGGATATAGGAGCCAAAGTACTGCTCTATAGGATATAGGAGCCACAGTACTGTTCTGTAGGATATAGGAGCCACAGTACTGCTCTATAGGATATAGGAGCCACAGTACTGTTCTGTAGGACATAGGAGCCACAGTACTGTTCTATAGGATATAGGAGCCACAGTACTGTTCTGTAGGATATAGGAGCCACAGTACTACTCTATAGGATATAGGAGCCACAGTACTGCTCTATAGGATATAGGAGCCACAGTACTGTTCTGTAGGATATAGGAGCCACAGTACTGTTCTGTAGGATATAGGAGCCACAGTACTGTTCTGTAGGATACAGGAGCCACAGTACTGTTCTGTAGGATACAGGAGCCACAGTACTGTTCTGTAGGATACAGGAGCCACAGTACTGTTCTGTAGGATACAGGAGCCACAGTACTGTTCTGTAGGATACAGGAGCCACAGTACTGTTCTGTAGGATACAGGAGCCACAGTACTGTTCTGTAGGATACAGGAGCCACAGTACTGCTCTATAGGATATAGGAGCCACAGTACTGTTATCTAGGGTCCCAGGGAAACAGTAGCACAAGGAACAGGGAGGGGTGTTATATTGCGTCTCAAGTTCCTTTTTGAGGAATTTCAGAGCTGTGTGTGTGTTAGCATACAGAAGTATTTGCTGTTTTGTCTTCCAAATACTGTTCTGGTTTAGTCAGAGATATGAGAGCAGCAGCCTGCACACATAATAAAACACAACTGTACTGAACTGGGAATGTGCTTGTGTTGGTTTACATGTGTTTCTGTGGGATAATGCATATCTTAACCTTGTGTTTGCATATCCTAGCTTGTCTATGTCCATAATTATATATGGCTGTGTGTGTATGTCCGTTTGTACATTTGAATGAGTCTCACTCTGTCCCTGTACAGTTGGGAGAAGCGTGTGGACCAGCGAGGCAGGTTCTACTATGTGGACCACAACACCAGAACCACCACGTGGCAGCGGCCCACAGAAGAATCAGTCCGGAACTATGAGCAGTGGCAGTCCCAGCGCAACCAGCTCCAAGGGGCAATGCACCAGTTCAGCCAGAGGTTCCTCTACCAGGTAACTCAACATAGAACTACTGTACTGTCTGTACTACTTATTTAGCCCCTTTAGGTGTGGCCCTCTAAAAGCTTCCCCTCAGCATAGAATTATGGGTTAAACACAAGGGTACAGAAGGGCATTTGTTGAGGTAAAAATAATAAAGCATTCTGAATCTGAAATGGGCGTTCCATGGTACATCAAATTACTGAAATGAGCTGAAACTCTCATTGGTTTCTATTAAAACCTCCCTGCTCCCACACACCCAGTCTGCTCGACAAGCTAATTCTGAACCTCTTTTTAAAATAACATCCACCTCATTGAGTAACCATGAGTCCCTGAGAACTAGCTGGCAGGTCTGCTGCTGCTGATAGGCGGATTCCGTTTTGGAATGCCGGGGGGGTGATCAGCTGGCTGCTTGGGACTCTGACGTCACTCACCCCCCTCCATGGCCAGATAAGAGCACGTTTAGTCTATACTATACTTTTAGCTTTGCTCGTTATTTGAGAGGGATCATTCACTTGCATTCTGTTACTTTGTATCAAATGTTACCAGGTTCGAGAATGTTGCATATATGTGCTGGTGCGTTTGTGAGCTGAGCCCATTATAATGTCATGGTCGATTTTAAAGTAGACTGGCCCCTGACGCTGCTCATTGTCACGTGCTAAGGCAGAAATATCAAAACTGACTCCGAACATTACAGCTGTGAGAGCACACATGCTTGCTCGCTCATCGCTTACACACACACACACACACACACACACACACACACACACACACACACACACACACACACACACACACACACACACACATATATATGAACAACTATGTGACACAGTACACACCAAGGCATAGATTAAATACATAACACACAGTACATAACACAAAGAGCAGTCAGTCATTGACTGCTGTTTCTGCCTCCAAAATTCACCCTTTTCTACCTCCTGCTTCTTATTCGCTCTGTCCATTCTCACTGAGAGGGGCTCATGCAGCAACACCACTGGAACTGGTCCATTGTCTCAGTACTCAACTACCTACTTAAAGGCCCAAAGCAGTCAAAATGTGATTTTCCTGTTTTATATGTAATAATTGATTGTATTTATATAGTGCTTTTCTGCTAACTGAGGTATTCAAAGCACTTTACAGAGTAGGGGGGAAACTCCCCTCATCCACCACGGTGATGCACGGCAATCATTTTTGTGCCAGAACACTTACCAGCTATCAGGTGGAGAGTGATATATGCCCACTAGGAGTGATTAGGTGGCCATGGTGGAATGGGACCAGGGTGGGCATGAAGCCATTACACCAGGGTTAACATCCCCATTGGAACAAGAATCTCTAGTGGCACAGTTAGCATTGCCTTAGACCACTGGATTGGAACCAGAATCTCTAGTGGCACAGTTAGCACTGCCTTAGACCACTGGATTGGAACCAGAATCTCTAGTGGCACAGTTAGCACTGCCTTAGACCACTGGATTGGAACCAGAATCTCTAGTGGCACAGTTAGCACTGCCTTAGACCACTGGATTGGAACCAGAATCTCTGGTGGCACAGTTAGCACTGCCTTAGACCACTGTATTGGAACCAGAATCTCTAGTGGCACAGTTAGCACTGCCTTAGACCACTGGATTGGAACCAGAATCTCTGGTGGCACAGTTAGCACTGCCTTAGACCACTGGATTGGAACCAGAATCTCTGGTGGCACAGTTAGCACTGCCTTAGACCACTGGATTGGAACCAGAATCTCTAGTGGCACAGTTAGCACTGCCTTAGACCACTGGATTGGAACCAGAATCTCTAGTGGCACAGTTAGCACTGCCTTAGACCACTGGATTGGAACCAGAATCTCTAGTGGCACAGTTAGCACTGCCTTAGACCACTGGATTGGAACCAGAATCTCTAGTGGCACAGTTAGCACTGCCTTAAAACATTGTGCCACTCAGGAGGCCTACAATATGTTCTATGGGATATTTAATTACCACAGAGTCAGGAAACCCGAATAACTGAACATTTTTATAAATAACTGTACAAATAATACATTTGTGACATCAATATTGTTATTTTAAAAAAATTATACAGTAATATGAGATCTGTGTGTAAAACATTTCCATTTGACATTTAGCTGATGCTTTAATCCAGAGCGACTTACACTTAGTGCATTCATCTTAAATTAGCTAGGTGAGACACCCACGTAGCACAGTCAAATATACGGTATACAAAGATTCCATTCCAGCTAAATAATGGATATACAGTGCCTTTGGAAAGTATTCAGACCCCTTGACTTTTTTCACATTTCGTTGCGTTACAGCCTTATTCTAAAATGGATTAACTGAAACAAATCAATCTATACACAATACCCCATAATGACAAAACGAAAACAGGTTTTTAGACATTTTTAGCAACAAAAAAAACAGAAATACTTAATTTACGTAAGTATTCAGACCCTTTGCTATGAGACTCGAAATTGAGCTCAGGTGCATCCTGTTTCCATCTTGCATCCTGTTTCCAAAAAATGCCTGCAGCATTGAAGGTCCCCAAGAACACAGTAGCCTCCATCATTATTAAATGGAAGAAGTTTGAACAACCAAGACTTCCTAGAGCTGGCTGCCTGGCCAAACTGAGCAATCGGAGAAGGGCTTTGGTCATGGAGGTGACCAACAGCCCGATGGTCACTCTGACAGAGCTCTAGAGTTGTGTTGTGTGACAAAACTGCACATTTTAGAGTGGCCTTTTATTGTTCCTAGCACATGGTGCACCTGTGTAATGATCATGCCACACCAGTCAGGTGGATGGATTATCATGGCAAAGGAGAAATGCTCCCTAACAGATTTGTGCTCACTATTTAAGAGAAATATCACTTTTTGTGGAACATTTCTGGGATCTTTTATTTCAGGTCATGAAACATGGGACCAACACTTTACATGTTGCGTTTATTTTTCTGTTCAGTATAGTTAATAGACCAATAAGAAAGAGAGTTCCAAACCTCTCTGCGAATAACAGCTAATGTTCAGTTTTCCCCTCCCCACTCAGAACACTCACAGAGAGTCCTTGAATTTTTTTTGCCTGAGAAATTGCCCATTGCTAAGAAGCTATTTTGGTTTCCTTTTGACCATTTTAATTGAAAGCTATCAAATTTAAGATACTAAGATAATTGTTATTATTACCCAGACATTATTTGATATTGAGATTAACACGGCTGCATTGGACCTTCTATACACCTTTCTAAAATACCACATTGTAATACAACCTGGTTTAAGCTAGTTTGAGTATTTTAGTCACTGTTGAGCATTTTATCAGGGGTCCTACTTCTACCACTGTTTTGCCCCTTTGGGTGAACTTCTTTTAAGACGTTTTTTCCAGCGCTAACATTAGAGGAATTAAATTAGTGTGCAACGTAGGTCTATGTGACTTTTCCCACTCATAGTGCCGGTCATTCATATGGTTCTGGCAAGGTTTTCAGTGTTTAGAGACTAACTGGCCTTTTTGTTGTAATTCTCAGCATCCTGAAGCGAGATAGGAGTCTGTTGCAATTCAAATACTTTTATCAAGAATAATATCTCAACTCACATCACCCACTTACCACTCAATCACCATATATAGTATCTTAGTAAGGAGAAAGATGTACTATCGCGCTTTTTACCACCCCCTCTGCTTGCTTTTAATTTTTCACTCTTGTTTTCCCTGTCTTTTCCTCCTCCTTTCTCTCTCCAGCTCTCTTTCACATCCTCTGGCGAGGAACTGAATGGTCAGGGCATAGCAGATGATGTCATGTCTTTATTTCCTTCTTTTTTTTAACCTTTTTTAGTCACAGAAACACAGAAGGGTGGGTCTCATACATGGATTGGCTGTAGATCGAGTGACACACACATATTCCCCTTTAACCCCACATGCATTGTCCTCCTCCTTTCACTCTTTACTATCTTATTCCTTCCGTTCTTCTCAAAGTTTCCATGATGAATTCTCATAAAGGGGCACCGCACCGTATGATTATTCTGGGGAAATGCTGAGTGAAGTTGTGTGGCGTTACCTTCAGTGACACATGGACTGCTTGGAGGGCAGTTTTGCAGACCTGAGGTGAGGAGAATGAATGCATAAATTAGATTTTCATCCAAAGGTACAGCTTTCATACTCAGTCATGGAACCAACAGTCTGTGCACTAACTCCTCACAAACATCTTTCCACTCAGTGGCAAATGCACTCACACACACACATAATCAAATGCAATCTCTTACACATTCAATCAGTATTTGTTATATACACATTTTCCGTACAGTGGCACACTCTTTCTTTCTCTCTGTATGCACAGGCTGAGTAAACCACACTGGTTCCAGTGCAGGGTGAATAAAGGTGCTTTTGTCAGAGGGGGTGGGCAGTCTGGAACAAGGATGAATGTTCCCTCAGTTCGCTCAGACATCACGCCTCCCTGCTTACTTTCACAGCATATCTAGAAGAGGAGGACCTCTGCAGATTGGTGGGGTAGGGAGGAGTGCGGGGGGGGGGGTAGAGAGGGGTGCAGGGGGGGTAGAAGCCGGGGTGGGTCTTAAGGCCAGCCAGTGAGCTCATTGGAACAGTTTGTTTTTTCTCTCCTCCTGAGCATGTAGTTTTTGGAAGGCATACGAGCTGCGTCTGAGCCTCTCTGTCAGTCTCCTGTTCCAGCTGCATGGGAGAGGTCACCTCAGCCTTCTGGGGTACGCCTTATCACCCCTCAAAAAAGACTGGATTTCCCTGTGACACTCCACTCTGTTCACTCCTGCTCCTCTAGACTTGAGGTGTTAAACACTTGAGGTTTCTGTGGCGTTTTGAGGCATTTGCTGCATTTATTATTTATTTTTTTCCTGTATGTTTGGTTTTCTGAGTTTTTTTTCTACCTCACACCAGTCTGAGAACTTGGTTGAGAGCTTTGTGTACGGACAGAAGAATTTCACACAGAGCCGCTGCAGTGAAGAGCGTGAGAGAAGAAGACTGAAAGGTGGAAGAAGGAGAGGAAAGATTCCTAACTGGAAACGTATTCTCTCTCTTTATCCATCAGTCGTCTGGTGCTCCTGCTGTGGAAAATGACCCTCTCGGTGCGCTCCCTTCAGGATGGGGTAAGTACACCTTCATCTACACCTCTCACCATACTCATACTAGGCCCTGTAGTCAGTGGCCCTCGGTAAGGCTGTGACGATACCAGTGTCGCAACGTTTTTTCCATGGCAAAAATTTCAACACCAAGTAGACCAAACTCTTTGGTAAAACCTGCTGTAAAATATAGTGTGCTATAGCTTGGGAAATAAATAAATGTTACTCTGGATGAGAACATAATGTTTGTTTCCAACACTAGGGCTGTTTTCCTAAAGAAGTGAAATCTGCTTCGCGTTTTATTTCCTCACCACAATACTAACGAGTATCTCAATACTGGTATCGTCCCGGCTCTAGCCTTCAGTGGTCCCAGGACCTGAAACCAGTGAGATGCAGGAGAGGCATTGGCTACATCGACACCTGCACTACTTGTTATGAGAGTGGGTTCTGATGCCTTGAATGCCTTTCATGGGCACAAGACTTTGTTTTTGTGTTGAAGGGGGAGAGTTGGTTTGTTTGTCTTTCTCACAAACACACACACACACACACGGACAGACACACAGACCTACAGATACACGCCGCTGTAGGCCCAGATGTAATGTTCACTATCTTGTATACACTGTGATATACAGCCTTGTCCTTCATCATAGAAGCTCATGCTGAAGATCCCTTTATTCTTCCATTCAGCATAACTCTCCTTACAGTTAGTTATTGGTCAACAACATATGATTTGATTGAAATGTGGTAGATTTCAGTTTTTCCCCTGCTATTATTGATTAGTTGTTGTACCAAGTGTAATCTCAAGGAATTGGTTGTAATATGCTCTACTTATATATTCCTATAGCTCTCTACTCTCATACATTCCAATATATTCCCACGCAAAAATTATACAGTGTATACACAAAACACTCAAAAGTAATGGTCATTGGCATTTTTCTCTCCATCTCCCATTTTAACATACTTATCA